>NC_052357.1:26798286-26886035 GCF_009727055.1 Benincasa hispida
GTAAAGTACTCTATAAAGCCGTTTTTGTTGCTTATTGCTTTCTAGTCTACTACAATCTTTCTTTCTTTATTCACACTCACAAATCTTCTTACGAAAACCTTTTCTCTAAACCGTTTTCTAAAACCGTTTTCCCTAAAACGGGGGTGGAGGTTGCAAGAGGCACTCGGTGTGCCATCGGCAGTCCGTAATCGAGTTGGCTGACTTGTTCATGAGCGGGAACAAGTGCCGCACAATCGCTAAGAGAAGCTTCCGAAAAGAGCGATTGTGACAGTTGGTATCAGAGCCAAGTTGGCTTATAGAAGGAAGATCAGTGATCATGTCGGCGACGAAGAACCTGAACAAGTCCCATGTGGACAGATTGGTAGAGATGGAAGAGCAAATGCTCTACCTGAGAGAGGTCCCAGATAATGTTCGTTTCCTTGAGACTCGACTACAAGAAGTTGCCGAGAAAGCCGATGGAATTGATGCGGTGGTAGGCCGCTCTAGACGGATTACCCGTCAGAGAATTGATGATGAGGGTAGAGACCCTCGAGACCAAAACAGTACGGTCCGGCAACTTTGAACGAGGCGATAGCTCCTCGGGTTCTGTTGCCCACATAGAGGAGCGTGTCGAGGAGCTGGACAGCTCCCAAAAAGCAATACTTCAGATGGTAACCGACCTATCTGAAGACTTTCGATCGGCTCTGGATGTCGTCAGAGCCGAGATAGCGGATGTGAGTGCTAGGGTGAATCTCACCATCCGCGGTAGGGAACCAAGCCCCACCTGGGGGCGCAGTGGCAGTAAGCCGAATAAAAATCCCAGAACCGAAACCCTTCTGTGGGGTGCGAGAAGCGAAAGCCCTGGAAAATTTTATCTTCGACCTTGAGCAATACTTCAAGGCGACGAACACAGTGACTGAAGAGTCGAAAGTCATAATAGCAACGATGCATCTAATTGAAGATGCAAAACTGTGGTGGAGATCACGATTTACAGACATACAGGAAGGACGTTGCACTATTGTAACTTGGGACAGATTGAAACAAGAACTTCGTTCGCAGTTCTTCCCCTGAAAATGTTGAGATCTTGGCTCGACGAAAACTCCGAGAGCTAAAGCAAACAGGTAACATCAGGGACTATGTAAAACAGTTTGCAGGACTCATGTTGGACATACGAGATATGTCCGAAAAAGACAAGGTCTTTTGCTTTGTGGAGGGGCTGAAACCGTGGGCGAAAGCAAAACTATATGAACAGAGAGTACAGAATCTCCCCTCTGCCTATGCGGCAGCTGAAGACTATACGACCTTAGCACTGACTCACAAGATGTGAGGAAGCAATCAACTTCCTCAAATGAGGAAAACAGAAACAGCCGTTCCAGCCCTCCCAGGCCTGGGGGAGGAGACAAGAACACAGGGGGGGACCGTAAATCATCCCAACCGAGATGAGGAAACAACTGGCGGGGGCCGCCACAACAGCATAACAATTACAATCGCCCCCTGTCTTGTTTCATATGTAGAGGGCCACACAGGGAGCGTGAATGTCCAAATCAAACTGCGTTCAATGCTTTTCAAGCCACATTAGCCTCTACCCCCGGAGACGAGGCTGAAACTAGAGGAGACGGTAACCGAGCAGCGGCAGAAATTGAGAATCCCAGGATGGGGGCATTGAAATTCCTGTCTGCACTCCAGAAGAATATGAGAAAGGCGACGGAGCCACTAGAGAAAGGTCTCATGTATGTGGACGCTTGGGTCAACCAAAGATCGGCCAAAACCACTATGGTTGACTCTGGGGCTACCCATAACTTCATGGCGGAAACGGAAGCTCGCCGCCTGAACTTGAATTGGGAAAAGATGCAGGAAAGATGAAAGCTGTGAATTCCGCAAGCCCTACGATTTCGGGGATAGCGAAGAGAACTCCGGTAAAGTTAGGAGACTGGAAGGGCCTCGTCGACTTAGTGATTGTCAAGATGGATGATTTCGATGTGGTACTGGGGATGGAATTCCTACTTGAACATAAAGTCATACCAGTGCCCCTCGCCAAATGCTTAGTCATTACCGGATCTACACCGACCGTAGTCCAAGCCAGTATCAAGCGGCCAAATGGAGTGAGAATGATCTCAGCCCTCCAATTGAAGAGGGGCCCGGCCCACGACGAACCCACGTTCATGACCATCCCGATAGAATCGATTGAGTCCACTGAAGAGGAGATCCCCCAAGACGATCTATTTGTCTTGGAAGAGTATCGGGACGTCATGCCGAAAAGCTTGCCCAAGTCCCTACCCCACGAAGGGGGATTGACCATGAGGTTGAGTTGTTGCCAGGGGCAAAGCCGCCTGCCAGGAAGGCATATCAGATGGCCCCGCCAGAATTGGCTGAGCGTCGAAAACAGTCAGACGAGTTGTTAGGTATGGCTCAGCTTAGCTTCAATAGCCAGCAGAGTTCCGCGATCGGAAAGGCGGCCCTTGAAGTGTGCGACAGACAGCCACTCAGGTCACACTTGGTGGACCACCCTTATGCAGGCAAAAGTCCTCAGGCACATAACTTCACTAAAGAGTGGAGCAAAACCCCTGAGATAGCTCGCGCCTACCTAGAAAGAGCATCAAGAAGGGTGAAGAAATGGGCTAGTAAGAAGCAGAGGGCCCTTGAGTTTCAAGCTGGGGACAAGGTCCTGATCAAGCTACGACCGGAACAGTTTCGTTTCCGAGGCCAGAGAGACCAACGGCTAGTAAGGAAATATGAAGGTCCAGTGGAGGTAATTGAGAAGGTCGGGAGAACCTCATATAGGGTTTAGTTACCCTCATGGATGAAGATTCATCCTGTCATCTGTGTGAGCCTCCTGAAGCCCTATCATCCCGAACCCGAGGATGAACAGCGGAACATGCTAAGGCGCCCATCGTCACGATGAAGAGTTTTGCTGAGAAAGAAGTTGCACAAATCTTGGGTAAACGTACGCGCCGTAGTGGAAGACCCAGACGAGAACTGACAGAGTTCTTAGTGAAATGGAAGGATCTCCCCTACGAAGAGATCAGTTGGGAGCGGGCCGAAGACTTGAAGAATGCAGCTCCGGCCATCACAGGTTTTGAACAAGGACGGTTGACGGGGACGTCAACCAATTAAGTGGGGGAGAATGTAACGGTCATGCTTGTCCAGGGCCTGTTGCCCATGGCCGCATGCCCAATCCAACCCCCTTCTAGCATACTTTCATGTCCTGTATTGTATTAGTTTAGTTAGCTTGTTTTCTTTACATTTTCATTGTAAGTGACCACTCGCCCTTTTGCATATGCAAGGGCGCCAGTTGGCTTTTTGTCCAGAATGCACTATATGGGGATAAGACTAACCATCATTTCCTCATACCCGGAGTAGTACTCTATAAAGCCGTTGTTGTTGCTTATTGCTTTCTAGTCTACTACAATCTTTCTTTCTTTATTCACACTCACAAATCTTCTTACGAAAACCTTTTCTCTAAACCCGTTTTCTAAAACCGTTTTCCCTAAAACGGGGGTGGAGGTTGCAAGAGGCACTCGGTGTGCCATCGGCAGTCCGTAATCGAGTTGGCTGACTTGTTCGTGAGCGGGAAAAAGTGCCGCACAATCGCTAAGAGAAGCTCCGAAAAGAGCGATTGTGACACAAGGCATGCCTCGGTCGAGAGTGGCATATAGCCAAAAGAGGTGTGCGATGGCAAGGGATGGTGAACCCCTTGAGGAATTTAGCTCATGATAGATGACAAAATAAATATTTTTATTAAATCAAGAATCATTGTACAATGTAGTTTGATTGATGAGAAGATGAAAAAATAAAATAATTACAAAAACTAAATGAAAAATAAAAACTATAAAATAACAACTCTAAAGAACTTGGGAAGGTTTCAAAAACTTCAAGTCTTTCCCTAGGATGATTTTCCCTTTTCCTAGGTGAATCATTCCTCAACACACAATTCCGTGGGAAGAGATATCCTAGAGTTGCTACGCCTTAGAGGAACTTTCGTTCTTAAGGCTGCTGACTTGAAATACTAAGAAGGGACCTAAAGGACTACTATAAATGATGGCAGAATTGGTGAAGAAGAAGATGAGGGAGGGGGATGGCTATGGTGAGTTACATCCTTGAGGGGAAGGGTTTCCAATACTTTTATAGGCATAAAAATGATTGGGGAAGGTCGGATTTTCAAACTCTAAATGATTTTTAGGCGAAATCGAAGCTAAATAACTAATTAAATCGTGAGGATTGAACTGCCTTTAACTAGTTCGATTTCTGGAATTTGAGGGCCCACTAATACAGGCTCATCACTTCTGTTGTGGGCGCATCAGATGTAAATTTTGTAGAAACAACCTCAAAACCTACCAAAATTCAACAAATTAGCTCCAAATCAACAAATAACAATGTTTAAGCATAATTACCTTCCAAAAAACTTAGTTTAACAAAATATGACTAAATTTTGAGGAAAATCATGCACAAATCAATTTTTTCATAGTAAAATACCCAAATAGAAACTCAAATTCATGCATTTTATGACATGAATCATTGTTTTGTAGAAGTTGTGTAAAGTTATTACTTAGTTGGAGTTTTGTAAAGTTGTTACTTAATATGAGTTGTGTATAGTTCTTAAGTTCGCTTCATTGTGCATAGTTGTTGGTTTGCAGAAGTTGTGTCAAGTTGTTTTTTTGAACTTTTGTGAAGGTGTTGCTTTTGCAGAAGTCGTGTAATTCTTGGGTTTGCAGGAGTGTGCCATGTTGTTATTTTGCTGAAGTTGTGTGAAATTGTTGCTTTTTTAGGAGTTATGTATAATTCTTGGGTTTGCAAAAGTTGTATAAGTTGTTGAATTGTAGGAGTAGTTGGAAGTCATTGCTTTATAGAGTTGTGTAGTATATGTTAATTTGCAAGAGTTGTGTAACTGTCAGTTTGTAGTTGTGCTTCAAACTTTATGCAAGTGATTTGATATATTTTTTATTTGTGTATGAAATACAAGTTGGATACCATGAGTTACATATTGAGGTGAATGCAAATTTCAGATTAAGAGCTTGTTTTGAGTCGATTACAGGTTCCATATGAAGAGTCCCAATGACTCGGTTCTTCTTCAGGAAAAAAATGGTATTGTTGATGGATAAAAAAGGTCAACATAAGTGTATAGTTAACGCTTAAGAATCGTCAATAAAACATATATTGAAAGACAATAGAATAGTTTTCTTGACATGCAAAAAAAGTCAATAAAAAAGGGTTTTCTCGACGCTTTTAATAAATAGTTGAACAAAAATGTCAATATTACCATATTTTGACATTCGAAAAGTATCAACAAAAAGGATTTTCATTGACAATTTTTTTTGTGTAGTTGATAGGTAAAAAAACGTCGACGTACCCTTTATTGATGGCCAAAAATGTCAACAAAGGATTTTTGTTGTTGTTTTTTGCCCGTCAACAAAAATAGTTTTTTTAAAGTTCAAGCTTTCTTGATATGGCTTACTTGGCCTTTTTTGGCTATCAACATATATATTTTGGACATTTTTTTTCAACAAACGTCAAATTTGTAGTAGTGTTGATTCTCTTACTAACTTAGGCATCGAACCTCTTTTTCTTTGTTTTACCGTCATTTCTTCTCCAAATTACAAATTCATCGTTACTGTCATGTGGAGGTCAAGTGCTTTTTTTCTTGGCCAGAATTTCTTTCTTTATTCACACTCACAAATCTTCTTACGAAAACCTTTTCTCTAAACCCGTTTTCTAAAACCGTTTTCCCTAAAACGGGGGTGGAGGTTGCAAGAGGCACTCGGTGTGCCATCGGCAGTCCGTAATCGAGTTGGCTGACTTGTTCGTGAGCGGGAAAAAGTGCCGCACAATCGCTAAGAGAAGCTTCCGAAAAGAGCGATTGTGACACAAGGCATGCCTCGGTCGAGAGTGGCATATAGCCAAAAGAGGTGTGCGATGGCAAGGGATGGTGAACCCCTTGAGGAATTTAGCTCATGATAGATGACAAAATAAATATTTTTATTAAATCAAGAATCATTGTACAATGTAGTTTGATTGATGAGAAGATGAAAAAATAAAATAATTACAAAAACTAAATGAAAAATAAAACTATAAAATAACAACTCTAAAGAACTTGGGAAGGTTCTCAAACTTCAAGTCTTTCCCTAGGATGATTTTCCCTTTTCCTAGGTGAATCATTCCTCAACACACAATTCCGTGGGAAGAGATATCCTAGAGTTGCTACGCCTTAGAGGAACTTTCGTTCTTAAGGCTGCTGACTTGAAATACTAAGAAGGGACCTAAAGGACTACTATAAATGATGGCAGAATTGGTGAAGAAGAAGATGAGGGAGGGGGATGGCTATGGTGAGTTACATCCTTGAGGGGAAGGGTTTCCAATACTTTTATAGGCATAAAAATGATTGGGGAAGGTCGGATTTCAAACTCTAAATGATTTTTAGGCGAAATCGAAGCTAAATAACTAATTAAATCGTGAGGATTGAACTGCCTTTAACTAGTTCGATTTCTGGAATTTGAGGGCCCACTAATACAGGCTCATCACTTCTGTTGTGGGCGCATCAGATGTAAATTTTGTAGAAACAACCTCAAAACCTACCAAAATTCAACAAATTAGCTCCAAATCAACAAATAACAATGTTTAAGCATAATTACCTTCCAAAAAACTTAGTTTAACAAAATATGACTAAATTTTGAGGAAAACTCATGCACAAATCAATTTTTTCATAGTAAAAATACCCAAATAGAAACTCAAATTCATGCATTTTATGACATGAATCATTGTTTTGTAGAAGTTGTGTAAAGTTATTACTTAGTTGGAGTTTTGTAAAGTTGTTACTTAATATGAGTTGTGTATAGTTCTTAAGTTCGCTTCATTGTGCATAGTTGTTGGGTTTGCAGAAGTTGTGTCAAGTTGTTTTTTTGAACTTTTGTGAAGTTGTTGCTTTTGCAGAAGTCGTGTATAATTCTTGGGTTTGCAGGAGTTGTGCCATGTTGTTATTTTGCTGAAGTTGTGTGAAATTGTTGCTTTTTTAGGAGTTATGTATAATTCTTGGGTTTGCAAAAGTTGTATAAAGTTGTTGAATTGTAGGAGTAGTTGGAAGTCATTGCTTTATAGAGTTGTGTAGTATATGTTAATTTGCAAGAGTTGTGTAACTGTCAGTTTGTAGTTGTGCTTCAAACTTTATGCAAGTGATTTGATATATTTTTTATTTGTGTATGAAATACAAGTTGGATACCATGAGTTACATATTGAGGTGAATGCAAATTTCAGATTAAGAGCTTGTTTTGAGTCGATTACAGGTTCCATATGAAGAGTCCCAATGACTCGGTTCTTCTTCAGGAAAAAAAATGGTATTGTTGATGGATAAAAAAGGTCAACATAAGTGTATAGTTAACGCTTAAGAATCGTCAATAAAACATATATTGAAAGACAATAGAATAGTTTTCTTGACATGCAAAAAAAGTCAATAAAAAAGGGTTTTCTCGACGCTTTTATAAAATAGTTGAACAAAAATGTCAATATTACCATATTTTGACATTCGAAAAGTATCAACAAAAGGATTTTCATTGACAATTTTTTTTGTGTAGTTGATAGGTAAAAAAACGTCGACGTACCCTTTATTGATGGCCAAAAATGTCAACAAAGGATTTTTGTTGTTGTTTTTTGCCCGTCAACAAAAATAGTTTTTTTAAAGTTCAAGCTTTCTTGATATGGGCTTACTTGGCCTTTTTTGGCTATCAACATATATATTTTTGGACATTTTTTTTCAACAAACGTCAAATTTGTAGTAGTGTTGATTCTCTTACTAACTTAGGCATCGAACCTCTTTTTCTTTGTTTTACCGGTCATTTCTTCTCCAAATTACAAATTCATCGTTACTGTCATGTGGAGGTCAAGTGCTTTTTTTCTTGGCCAGAATTTGGCATCAACATGTAACTTTATCTCTTAGACTCGTTTTCATTAGATTCATTGTTATGTTCACATCCTTTTCTTACTCATACATTTTCCTATAAGGTGAAATTTTAATTCAGGATGTCTTGTCATTTTTCTTGTATGTGTATCCTTTTATAGTACACCATTCATATATATCAAATGATAGGACGAAATATACATCCAAGCACACTTTGTTATTTGCTAATGTTCCATTTGGTAACAATTTCATTTTATATTTTTTGAATTGATGCTTGTTTTCTTTCAATTCTCTTAAAATAGTTTTTTACTTTTAAACATATGAAACTCTTAGTTAAAATTTAAAAACAAAAACAAGTTCTTAAAAACTATCTCTTTTAATTTTTTTTAGTTTTCAAAACTTGTTTGGTTTTTTTATATAGTAAGCCTAAGTTACAAAACAATGCGAAAAATACTGGAGGAATGAAACTTAATAGCTATGAACCACATTTACTTCTTTCTACATTGATACCCCAACAAAAGGCTTGGATGATATGAATTCAAAAGCTTCCACAATTCAAGCCAAAGGCAAAATATCCACAACAATAACAAAAGTAGCAATAATAATAGCCAGTAAGATGGGAAAGTTTGGCTTAAAGAGATAAGCCAGATTCTTCATCCTCTTCGAGAGTAGAAGTGTAAACAATGTAGAATGCCCAAATGAGACCAAAAACCCCAAAGAGAATCCAACCAAGAAGATTGTTGCTCAAACCAAATGGAAGGCCAGTCCCTTCAGTGCTCAGTCTCTCATCCACCAAAGCCATGGCTGGGCTCGACATTGTCGCAGCACACGCCGCAGCTATCAACGATGCCCCCATCCCCAAGTTGCTTGACTTGTTTTCTACTTCTCCATTTCCCTTTCCTTCCATTGAACACCTCACTCCTCCCTTCTTTCCCAAGGCAGGCAACCCTACATCAAAGTGGTGACAATAGAAACTATATGTTCAAATATACTCAAGGGTATTTGTGGAAAAAAAATGAATCCGTTTAGTTGTGGAACCCGAGGTGTAAAGAGTTAACAAGTTGTCATTCAGTCTATAATGAATTTATGAAGTCGAGTTACTTTAGCTAGTACTTTTTGTGCTCAACATGTTCTTAGTACTTATCTTTTAACTTTTTTAAATGTTGATTTAAACCATTTAAGTTGAATTGTTGTTTAAAAATTTGATCCAAGAGGATCTATGCATTAAAAAAATAACCAATTAGGTAAACGAAAATCATCAAAAGGAAATTCAATTATCAATTCATTTTATTCGTCAAGTCAATTTCTAATATCACCGTCTAATTATTTAAAATTTTAAAATATAAAGACTAAATTGTTTTTAAAGTTGAGCATGATATTTATAGAAACGAATTGTTAGAAGTAAAAACCAAACCGAGGCTCACATCAACCCAACCTTGATTAGTTTTGGAATTATAATAAGAGTATAAAAGATTAAGCCAATTAGAAACACAAGATCTAAATAGAGAAAAAAGAAAGTAGCAACCAAGGAACTCACCAAGAAGGAATGGGGCAGGTGAAGCCGCCGGCAGCGGGCGGTTCTGCACCAGAGAAGTGCGCGCGGTGGCGACGGCGGCGGAGGTGACGGCGGCCATTTGATTTATTTGCTCTTGGAAAATAGAAGAAGAAGAAGTTGGGAAAAAAATCGCAATTTGGAAAGTGGAGATCAAAGGAGTTTGTAAAGATTAATATTATTTGTTGGGTTTTGAGTGGCACCACACAATAGCTAGATAAAGGGCCAACCATTTCCTTGATATCCTCTATCTACTTTTAACCAATTGGGTTTGTACACGTGTCCAATCATCCTTTTTTAGCCAATAGCTTACTCCTACGTGGACTTCCCAAATGTCCAAAATGAGATTTTCCTAAAACCTTCACTCTCATGTTTTCTTTCATATCATACAAAGATGCTTTCAACTTTTATGTGTAATTTGCACTTAAAAAATACGAATAATATTTGTGATAAATTTAAGTATAACTCGACTAGTTAAGATGATAGTAATAAATAATAAATTTAAATTATACCTTTTTTTTTAATCTCATTAGAACTTATTTTTTAGACTAAAGGGACAGTTGTAAATATAGACATTAAACCCAAAGTATTAACGAATATAACTTAATGTAAAACAAAAATTGCAAATATGGTCAAATTTAAATATTCTATCAGAGATAAACCATATTATTAGTAAGAGTCTATCAGTAATAGACCATATCAGTGGTAAGAGTCTATGATAGACTTAGGAGTCTATCGCTTATAGACTTGACTATATATGTAATTTTTTTTAAATAATGTTATACACTTGATTATTATTCATAAAAATGCTACCAATTGCAATTACCCTTTTTATAATGTGTATATTAAAATGAAGAGATCTTTTTTTTTTATGTTAGTCTACATTAATTAGAATTGGGTATTTAGATGAAAAAAATCTAGGTTAAAATATCATTTTGGTCCATATATATTGAAGATTGTTTTGTTTTAGTCATTGTATTTTCTATTGTCCAATTTTAGTCCTTAAACTTTCAATAAATCTTAAATTTAGTTCCTAATGTTAGTTTATTATTTTTATTTTTTTAAAAAAAATGTTATCTCTAGGATTTTTGTTATAAATTTTGAAAACATATTCAGATACTTTATTTTCTTGCATGAAAATTACTATTATTATTTAATTAATTTTGATTAAAAAAATTGAAAGATTAAATTTAAGATATACTGAAAGAATGAAGACTAAAATTGGATAATTGAAAGTATATAAACAAAAATTGGATAAACTTATAGAGACCAAAATGATATTTTAACCAATATATATTTAATCTATTATTATTATATGTATATATGTTTGGTATATATAATGGACCTAGAAACTTCTAAAAATTTCTAGAAATCTTAATGGGAGGAAGTTTGATATGCAATTAATTCAACTTACACTAATAATTTAAAACCAGCTGAATTGAAATTCAATAATTTTCATAATTCTACAATTTGTAAGTTAAGTCAAGAAGGTCAAGGTGTAGCTTAATTAGTAAAAAGATTATTCCTACTAGAATGAAAATAAAATATCTATTTAATTTTCTGAAAATGTAATCCCACCATTTCACTCTTTAACTTGTTAGGATTAATATTATGTTTGCATTTTTTTTTTTTTTTTTTTTTTTGGCCATACATTTGAAGTTAAAAGTTAAAAAGAAAAACACAGCCAACAATTTTTCTAAGAGAAATATGGGGATATAGATTGAACAAGATGTCATGATAGATAAATATGTCAATTAGTCGATTAATGTTTAGGTGTGCTCACTTTGACAATACGAAACAAACAAACATTAAAATTTTGTTTAATAACCATTTTATTTTTTATTTGTGATTTTTGAAAATCAAGCCTACAACTATTAATTCAAACTATGATTTTTTTTTTTCACTAAATTATATAACATAACCCTAAACTTTGTACTTTGTGTCAACCCTTGAACTTTCCAAAAATTCAAAATTTTCCTTACTTCCAAAATGAATTTAAAAAATATTTTTATTGTTAGTTTTGGATGGAAATGTTAGATTTTTGTGTCAAAAATACCCCTAAACTTTCTAAAGTTTCAAAAATACCCTTGAATTTTAAAAAAGTTTAAAAATACCCTTAATGTTATATGAACACAAATCATTATATTGTCTTACTTTATATTTTCCATCTTGTTTCTCCCTAGTCTCCCTTCTTTGATACCCTCTTACTCCATTTTTTGTTAACTATTTGACATTTGTTTACCTAAAATAAATAAATAAATAAAATTGTACACTTCAATGATGGTATAAAAACTATAATAAAAAGAAAGAGAATAAATGAGGCACCAAGGGATTTTAAATGTTCTAACAAAATTATATGTGAGTAGTTAAGTGTGTGTCAATAGTCAAATACATTTTTATATTTGATTATTCATCGTTTTGGTATGTTTTAAGGGTGAAATTTTGATTTTAATTTGGTTGCTGAGAGAATTGGTGTAAACTAATAATCAAATAATTAAGAAAAAAAACAAGAATATCTATATGATAAAAAAAAAAATGAATATCTATATAATTTGTTTTAAAATTGAATCTTTTCGAACTTAATAATACTAAAAACCAATCCAATCGACCACTATAAAGTATGAGTATTTTTTAATTTTTTTAATTAAAAATTTAAAGTTAAATTTGTTATGAGGTATTAACCATTAAAGGCATTTTTTTTATTTTTTTAATTTAGAAATATTTTTTAAACTTTTGAAAGTTCATGGATATTTTTAAAACAAAACTTTAATGGTCATCTAAAACTAGAGCAGGAGTATTTTTTAATTCTTTGAAAGTTTAAAAGTCATTTTTTAAACTTTTAAAAATTCAATAATATTTTTTAACACAAAATACAAAGTTGAATGATATTTTCTATAATTTAACCTTTTTAGTATTAAGTTTCTAAAATTTTACTTGAAATCTAATCAAGTTTTCAAACACTTACTTTTAGTCTTTAGAATTTATTAAGAATTCAAATCTTTCTTCAACATTACAACCATGGTAAAGAAATTGCAGAAAAACAAACATATAAATTAAAAACAGAAAACTAAAAACGAAAGGATATCAAACAAGTCCTAATTTTCTTATTTGCTTTCGATATTATTCCCATCAAAGTTGGCAACATTTCCATCCACAAAAGTAGGTTATCTTCTCACTAGACTAAAGCATGAAGCATACATGAACAAAAACAATCTAAATCCATATTAGATTAATTAAACATAGTTTCAGATAGTTTCAATATGAAGTAAAACATAACTGTATCAAATATGAGTAGGAACTAGTTTTGTTAAATGACAAACATTTCACTTGAATGTATAAACTGAAATTACATTACATCATCAAATCTAGGAAGTGAAAATAATAAAATTTCTCCCAACCAATGGGATTCTATCATTCTCTCTTCTTTTTCTCATAAACTTTGCACCACACCCAACAAGTAAACTTTACAACCAGATCAACAAGCAAACCTTTCTTTTTCCTGCCTTATTGTTTGTTAAGTATCCAATTGTATGGTGCTTAAAAAGAATTAACTGTAATTCACATACATGAATATGGTACAAAATAATACAAGCTAAAATTGCAGCAGCAGCCTAATTATATTACTAATTTTCAGTGAGATTTGATTCTTGAACCTTACTATCATTCTCTTTGGTGCTGTGTAAAATTTCTTGTATACTTTTTGCAAGCCTTGATGCCTCCTCATCAAATTTTAGCGTTCTTCTCTCCAAACTCTGCATAACCTAAATGTTTATAGTCTGTGTTCGAGACGATGATTCAGTTGTACATCATACAAGATCAACCAGTATAGTAAAACATACCTCAGATGCCCATAAGCAATCCCTCGCCTTGCGTGGAATTATGTGAATGTGAGTCTGAAAATTTCAAGCTTACACAAAGATTAGCAAAGGTTTGCTCTTATAATATGAAACTTAAAAGCCAGTCTGCATAACCACGAGTTGGACTAGAGTAGCGACGACTATATATAAGTCCTACAAGTTTGTTAATTGCCAAATATTATAAAATCACACGCTTGTTTTCTAAAATAGCACGGATCCTTTGGTGTAGGAAAAAATAAAAAGATTAAAAGGCTAGTCAAATTTAGATTAAATGCACGACAGCACAAGTTTATGATCTTTTACTGATGCATTATTACTGAAACCTATGTTGTTCCACAAGGGGAATGAAAAAGAATAGGAAAGATCTATTACAGCTTACATGGAATATAACTTGACCAGCGGCCACACCATTGTTAACTAATAAGTTGAATGAATCTGCACGAGGTAAGTTTCTCTTCATGTCAGTTAAACTACTACATTTTTTTGGTTTTATGGATAAGAAACCGAATAATTGAGGAAAAGTGAAAAAAATACAAAGACATACTTGAAGCAAAAAATATCCACCAAAGATTGAAAATTGTAAAAAATAGATAAAACTAGACACCAACGTCAATTCTGATTACATATTCCTTCTTCAGATTCATGGTATGATGTCAGTTTCAGAACTCTAAAAAGCATCACCAGCACCACAGTGCAACATAAAAGTAGAAATAGACAAGGATATCCATTCTAAATGAAGGGTCCTGCGCTAGAAATAGAAGGCTGAGAAAGGAGGTAACTTGCATTTAATAGGAAATCTAGAGAGCTATACTGTTTTTTCATCAGATGGCTTCCAAACAACGTTGAGGCACTTGTATAACAGTTGGTGAAATCAACTTTACATGAAGATGGGGCTTTTAATATAATAGAGAACAAAGAAAATACTCTTGATCAGCTTTCAAGAAAAATGCCTTCTTTGGTTGAGTTGTTTTGTTGCATTCTTTGTTGGAGGGCCGCTCGGATCATATTCTCTGGAAATCTGACGTCGCTCAGGCTGTTTGGAGTTACCTTTTTTTAGGGGTTTGGCTTTCAGTCTGCCCGTCATAGGGACTAGAGGCAAATAATTGAGGGGTTCCTCATCCATCTACCATTTTGAGAGGAGAAAATTTTTATGGCACACCGGCATTTGTGATTTGTTGTGGGGGTTTGGCTTTAGGTCTTATTTTAAGGCATGTTTGGGAGTGTTCCTAAAATGGCTAAAATCACTTTTGTCATTTTTAAAATCATTCGGAGGATGCTTTTAATGATAATGATTCAAAATCAATTTAAATAGTATAAAGAATGCAACTAGAAGTGTAAAATTAAATATTGAATTAATTTTGAGTTGTTAAAGATATGTTTCAGAATGATTTTATATATAATAAAAGTGATTCAAACAATTTTAAAATCACTCACAAAATGCACTTATTCAATTGGACTCCCTTTCTTTTGTGGGAATCTCCTTTTTACAGACTTGGTTTTTTTTCTTTTTAATATGCTTCTATTCTTTCATTTTGATGCCCTAAAAAGCACTTTCATGTGTTTTTAGGTTTTGCTAAAAAAGTTAGACCACGTTTTATATAATAAAATAGCATGAATATTTTGAAAAACTTCTCATCGATCCAAAGTCATCACAAACTCATCCAAAGCATCATTTATTGATTGTATTATCCACCAACTACTACAGACATTTTAGCATCATTAGTTCCACATAAAAGTGACTCAGTCTAAAGAATCGCATGAAGCACTTTGTATCAAGGCAGTTCATTCGAGACCTGATAGGTCACCCGTCACCGTCACGAAAGTCATCATCAGAGGGGGTGGGGGAGGGGTACATCTGTTAAGTAGTTAGAATCTGTCTAAATATGCTTGAGCAAGTGGGTGACTCCAAAAAGTATTGAGGTTCTTTGGTGGTGAGAAGGTAGTCTAATAGCAGTTGATAATCAGGAGAGAGGCAGGGGTCTCTCAAATTATTCCTTGGAGTATATAACTTTTTTTATAGGAATATATATATTACTTGGAATATATATTTCAATTTTTAAGTAAATAAAGGGGAATATTATCCTTAGGCAAGGAAAATTCCCTCCAGTTTGGTAGGTATTTTTACGTGATTTAAAATCTAAATGCAATACTTTATTCCTATACATTTAATAAGAGTTCAAATGATTGGCTAAAACCACCCTTTCACATGGTAGTCATGCAACTACGTTAAAAGAACCATTCTTAAACAAAATTGAGGGCAAGCTTGAAAATAAAGGGTGTGGTTCTAATAGGAACTAAAACAGATTGAAAATAGTGGGTGTGGTTCTAATAGGAACTAAAACAAAACCAAACTATATTGAAATATAAACAATGAAGATCATTCTCAAGCCTTAATTCACCTAACAAACTAATTTTGAACTTCTCCTTTCCTCACTCCCTCTATTTGTAACCAAATACCCTAAAAACACCTAACTAACTACTAATGGACGCTTAATAACATTCCTATCAAGTTCATCTTTTATTCCCCCCTAATCAGCAAGATTAACCACATGTATTTCAAACATGCATGAATTGCCATCATATGAAAGACAGAAAATTTGAGAAAATGGAGAGAAAACAGAATCAAACAATGATGCAAATAGATGTCAGTTCATACCACTACCAGTAGACTTCATGATTGCATTGCTAATGATGGGAACTTTAGAACACATTGCAGCTATCACCTGTTAGGTAAGTAAATAGAAGATAGAGAAAATAAATACATATGACATAGAAAAATTGACAGAAACAAATGAGGGAAAATAAAGGCATGTGAGGCCACAAAAATCTTAGGAGAAAGCAAAGCTTACAACATAACATCTATAATGTGGGAAAATTGTGGAGGAAGATGATGATAATCTAGGAAATACTTCAAGCAAGTCAACTCAACAGACAACCATGCCACATTTTAATTATGTATTCAAGGTGTATCTTGCCCCAACATGTATTTCCATTAGGAAACATTGAAGAAAATTAATAAAATTATTATAATAAGAGGTGATCTTTGGTGTTTATTGAAGGCTTGCCTCATCAGTTATCAAACAAAAACACAGATTTCATGGAAATATATAATAATTTGCCTTATCAGTTTTTTACAATTACTATAGAACAGAGAATCGTGGATGATTACTTACAGAAGGAGGTGTAGCTTCCAAAGAAGAATAATGAGATTTTGGTATAATTAGAGAGTGCCTGGATGAAATATAAACAATGAAGGAACAGAAAAGAAAAAATAGAGCCTTCAATGGGTAAAGCAATCCAATTCAACATTAATTTTAGTTAGACTAGGAAGCATCAACTTATATTTAATGGGCCAATTATATAATGGAGTATCTGTTAAATTGAAGATAGACTTGGATGGTTTCAAGTGGAGCTTAATTCAAAGTAGTTTGCACGATTAGGTAAACAATTTTAAAGTATCCTAAAATCGAAATTGATAAGACATATACCTCCTTAAATTGATAAAAAAAAAATAAAAGGGGTAAAGTAAATGCAACGATGTTATCTAGTAGTCATGCCAATAACATATCATCGAGTTAAAATGAATGATTACACAAGGTAGAAGTGGAAACATAACTGTCAAGTCAGAATGTATGTTAGGAACTAGGGTATATATTATTTAGTGAGTTGGGGATTCGAACCTTTAACCTTTTAATCAAGAGTACATGCTTAAACCAGCTGGCCTATGCTCAAATTGGCAGGTATATATTCTTTAGTTAAACTGACTTATACTCAAAGAGATACAAAGGAGCTCTCTAAATCTCCCTCAGCAATCTACCCTATGATAAATACGTTGGGGTGTGCCAAAAAGTTGAAATTTTTTAATATGATCAAATAAATCAAGTCATTGAGATACCAATGTAACTTATCAGCACTAAAATTATTTTCTCTCGTGCACTGCACCACATACTCGAGATATTGTTAATGAAAAAGGTCATTCAAGCTAACTCATATACAATGGTATCACGCAAATACATCATCACAAAAAATAAGCTTAAGCTATCCAATGTAACAATCGATTTAAATATGTATTAGATGAATGATACCTTACCCATTACTCAGTGGTCTAGTGTCTAATATACAAAGGCAACTATCATCTTCATAGAGCTGCAAAAGTTAACATAATTTAGGTGCAAGAAAATGAAGAATAAAACTAGCTACTAATTCCTCATTATTGTCAACTGAATTTAACAGGATTTTTTTTAATCAAACATGAGAAAGGAATCTGGATTTCTCTAATTGACTTAGGAGATTGCCTAATGTAGCTAGGAGAATTGAATCCTTTTTCTTTTGAAATGTTGGTAATTAGCTCTTCAATATTAGAGGCTTTAGTTTACAAAGTACAAAAATAAGCTACAAGCTGTTTATAGTACTAGAAAACATAACTTGTACAATAAACTTCACTCAACTATAAGCACGTCATAAGAGGTGAATATATTGCATTAAAGGAGCTTTGGTCGCTTCAAATATCCCCTATATATCTCATAAAGGAAACAGTAAACAGCAGCATGAAAAGTTTAAATGGATAAACCAGTACCTTAAAAGCAGGTGCCTCGCCTCGTATAATCCTGCAGAAAACACAATCATCTTGCAGACTCCCCTTTTGGGAATCATAAATTAGATGCTTACTCTTGGATCCAGAATCACAGCTCGAAGAGGAAAGATTTAAGAGAGGAGCTGGGCTACGACCCAAGTTAATTGGGCAGAGATGCGAATAGAGAATAGCAAGCCTCCGGGCTTCCATGGACCAGTTGAAGCAGAAATTATTGCAGTCAAACTGTGAATCGCCATAAGTATATACTGTAACACATGTAGAGAATTTGATATAACAAACAGAGCCACTTTGCTATGAGCTTAGAAATCTAGAGGAAAAAAAAAGGACAACTATGAGCTGCGGATATTATGACTCAAAAGAAATGAACCGTCCCTAAGAGTTTGACGGCCAGGACTAAGTTTCCTTCAGTTGTAATCAGCTTATGTTTTAAGTATATTCCTCCAAAAACAAACGGTCCTCAATCAGATCAAAACATGTCCTATTTATTCATCCAATCACCACCTATATTATCATAAATACATTGCTATTAGTAATGCCACTTCCGACTCTTACACCCTTTACCTCTTCCTTACATCAGAGGATGTGAAACTTAAAAGGTGAGCCTTGGTATTACAATTACCCCACTGAAACTCACAACTTGTCCTCAAGGTGGAGATCAGGAAACTGTCGGTGGCTAACATCAAAAAGTTCCCATCTACAGCTAAGTATAGACCTCCAAATTTTGATCTAAGGTAGCCAGACTCTTCCGCATTTAGACACAATACATTTCTGCAGCCAAGTACAACCAATGGAAATCGAGGATAACAGCTAAAACTCAAAGTTGAAACCCATACGCTTCAATACGTAGCACTAGCATTGGTTCCCAAAGGCTTTTTGGTCTATTCAAAACTTTTCTCAAACCAAATAAAGTTTCTGCTCTCCAACCAACAAAACAATAGTCGTCAGCATCCTCTCAGACTCATACACCCATTTGTGGGTGCCGTTCTGCTGCGTTGATACCAAATAATTTGAGACAAT
This sequence comes from Benincasa hispida, assembly GCF_009727055.1. Taxonomy (NCBI): domain Eukaryota; kingdom Viridiplantae; phylum Streptophyta; class Magnoliopsida; order Cucurbitales; family Cucurbitaceae; genus Benincasa; species Benincasa hispida. The sequence continues at coordinate 26,817,171 of NC_052357.1, forward strand.
AATGTCTCAGACAAAGATAAAACTACAAGTCTTGTGCTACCACAACAGTTAATGGTCACAAGTGTATTTGCTTATTAGTCACCCATAGGCTTGAAACCAGAAATAAGCAAACCAAATTGGCCAGGTCCATCAACTTAAACAAGATGTACACTGTTCAGTCTCTCTATCTTTGTTCTCATATTTATTTTCTGTAAGTTATAGGACTAAAGTAGGTCTTTCTTTTTTTTCTTTTTTTTTTTTTAATTTTCTTATGAACTCTTCAGGATTTGAAGAAATAAGATCCTTGGCTCCATAACACGAATTTTGGGACAAAAATACATTTTTTTACTGAGGATTTTTATGCACCCAATAGAGATTTGGATTCCTCCCTGAGTGCATTACAGAACTCCTGATTTCCTCTCAACATTAAAATCATTTTAGAAAGAGAAACATAAGTATCCCTTTTCAATTATTAGATGAAAATATTAAATTGGAGAGAACGGAATGGTGGATTAATAATTAAAAATGATAGTGCAAATGAACTGTACCAAGCTATGGATTAGATACTCAATAACCATGTTGCTGCCGTATTCAGAATACTTTGATCATTTGAAACAATATTTAACAAATTTAAATTCCTCAACCATATATTACCACACCAAATTTAAATTTACCAACCATATATCTTCTCTTCTTTAATCCTGAGTTTAAATCCTATATTCCCCCTTACTTTCAGTTTGTGTCTAATTTTGTATCTGTACTTCCAAAACACATTCCTTCTCCTCTGTTCTACTTTTCACTCACGAACTGAAGCCTTCCCTACCCTTACTTTCTGTCAAAAGTTTGACTATTCCGCCCACCCACCCCTTTTATCATAAAATAAGTCAAAACCCACATTTGTTTCATTTCAAAAGTTTGACTAAACCAAACAAACAATTCTACAATTATTGGCCAAAGTTACAAGTCATAAAAACAGAGTAGCTCATGATTGAATATCACTAAAATTAGCACAAGGGGTTGTCATTCACCTCTTGCTATCTTCCCCGATGGTGCACCAAATCTTTCAGCTCTGTCTTGCTCTCGATCCTGAATCAATTCCAGAACCCCATATCAATCAGCAATTTGTGCCAAGGCTGCAAAAAGACCCATGTCACCACTAAGTGTTTGGAACCCAGATAGGAAATTCAAAGGAAAGAGCTAAAAAAACTAGTTGGGGGAAGAGAGGAGGCTAAGAAAGAGAAGAAGAGTGAGTTTTAGGCCTCAGTAGGGGGAAGAAATAGAGAAGGGAAAAAGTGGGGATGGTGATTGAGGGAGTTGCAGAATAGATGGTAATTGGTTTTTAGAAAGTTTTGTGTTTGTGGGTGAGAGAGAAGAAGAGGAGATGATGAGATTCCCAAATGAATGGCTGCTCTATGTCTTAATTCACTTGTAAGATTGGTTTAGGCCTTTTGGGTTGGACTTCCTATCAATGGGCCTCACAATATTTTTTAGATGGGATTTTTACATTAGAACTATCTTTGACCATATGTTTTCATGAAGGTCCTTAAATTTGATTTTTTTTCCCCAAAAAAAAGTCTTTTAGTGTTATTTTTGGACAATTTTACCCTTTTTATATTTATTTATATTTTTTTATATTTTTTTTCTATTTTTGAAGCTACTTTGAGAGAAAATATATTTATTATAAAGAAATGAAATACATTTAATATAGTTTTTCTCATTTATCAATTGGAGAGAGAAAATGTATTTATTTTATTTTTTTCCTATTTTTCAATTTGGAAAAAAATATATTTAATGAAATTTTATTTTCTATTTACATTGGTTTTCACAAATTAATTTATTTGATTTTTTTTTATCGATTATGACGGATTCATGATTATTTTAGATATACCTTAGAACATTTTGTTAGGTATTTGAAAATATTTTGACCAATATATGAAATATATTACAGTTTATAAATTAGAAATTAACTCATTGTTGGACATAAATTGTAAACCAATATATGGAATATACCACAGTATATAAATCTTCATAAATTCCATTTATATCACAGTATATATATCATAATACAATAAGTCTAAATTAAAAAATACTCGTTTGTATCAAATAAACGAATACATATACCACAGTATATATCAAATTTCCTACAAAAGCTAAAAAAAAGTACATATATATCACTATATATATATATAAAAAAAAAAAGTCCATCTTATAAACCTCCATCTTCATCTCTTATTGATTCATCCCAATTCGTTTGTGTCATCTCGTGTCAAGCCATCAATTCGCCCCACGCTGTCGTCTACGCCTACAACTTACACCTCCGAAAAGGAGAAAAGAGGGAGAGGGGAAGGAGAAAAGGGACGGAAGAGGAAGAAATTGGTGTGAATTATGGGGAGATAATATATAAAATATATTATTGGGAAAAGAGAATAGGCATGGAGGAGAGAGAAATAAATAAATAAATATATATATATATATATATATATATATATAACATAGGTGAGGGCTAAATTGTAAAAACCACTAATAGTAATGAAAATAAGGAGGCTATAGGATTTTTTTTCTAAAAAAAAATGAAATGTTCAAGACCTAATGTAATATGTGTCTATTCTTTAGGCTTTTATGTAGAAACTCCTTTTAAGATTATGTACACTATGTAAAAAGTCACTTAAAAAATATCTTAACCGTTTTTTACATTTGGTAAGACAAATTTAAATTAAATATGTTAAAATCACTTTTAAAAACACGTTAATTTCAAGTTGACTTAAAAGGATTCTCCACAAATTACATAGAATTTTTAATTTATATTTAGTTTTCAATTTTTACTTTAAAAAGAAAATTTATTTTATATATTTATCTATTTCTCACCTAACAAAATCTATTTTTATTTTTAATTAGTTAAATGCATCATTTTAAAAAAAAAAAAAAAAAGTATTCCATGCTTACATTTTCCTTAAATTTAAAAATTAATCTACAACAAACCAAAATTATCATACTAAACAATTTTTTAAAATTTTAAATTACAAAAAAAAAACTTTAAGAAAAAGTTGATTATAAATCTATTTAGTAATTATATCTCAAATAAGATTTTTGTATTTATTTAACAAACACTCTAACCTACTTTTTCAAGTTTAAGCTAAAATTTATCAAATACTATTTTACTTAATTTCACCGTTAACTTTTTTAAAAGCACAACTGTCAGTAATAATTTTAAAAGTTATAGCAATACCAACAAAATCTATAACTAAATGTATAGTAACATTTTTAAATAATTACAAATATAGCAAAATATATGACTCTTTTCAATCATATAGTCTATTGCTAATAGACTCCAAGACTTGGACCTAAACTTCTTCCATCAATAAATTTTTTATGTTATGTCTATTAATAATTTAGATATGGTGACTATATTTGTAATTATTTCATATTTTTTTTCGAAAGAATAATAAGGATAATAAGAATCCTGGCTAAATATAAATCTCAATTTTGAAATCCGACAAAAATGATTTTCTTTCATTATATTTTACGTGAAAAAGATTACTAAAAGGATTGTTTATTAGACGAATAGTCAAACCATCTTTTCAAATAAAGTACAAAAATATTCTATTTAAATATTGAATTAAAATTAAACAATATCCATAAATCAAGGAATCGTTCAAAAACCAAATTACAAAAATCCTTTGGGTTGGAATTTACCTAAATTTTATAATAAGGTAGGAATTTTTTTTTTCTTTTAAGCAAGCCAATAAACTACAAAACAAAATCACTTAGGATACGTAGAAAGTAAAAAAGATGACATGTGCTCAACCAACACCTTTCATATAAAGTTAATCGATAACAATTAAATTAAATTCAATCACACTGATGATTATCACTAGAAACACCGAATAACCTAATTCACAAGCAATTAATAGAAAGTTAAACTGTTCATCAAATCACTATTATCGTTTTTGCCTTTAATTTTAGCTCCAAAGAACCGAATTTTGTATGATGAGAAAACTGACATATAAAGATTTGAGGAAACAATGACACGACCAATTATTTGAACCTTGTAAATAAACATTCATGTAAAGATTGTTTCACCATCAACGATAAACCAGAACTTGACTAAACTTTTTTGTCACTAATGCATGCCATATATCAGTTGAGTTATATAGACCTACTTTACTCTGTTAAGTTGAAGTTAATTTATATTAAAATTGGTAAAATAATAATAATAATTTTCTAATAAGGGATTAAGTTGCAAGAATAAGAGCTAAAGCTAAAAGTTAAAGAAACATTAATTGCTTACTTCCAAGCTAAGGTAAGATACGTTTTACCTTTGATGAAAAGTTGCATCATATAAAGTTTCAAACGATACCTTTTCATCTAATCGACGCAACAACTATGATATGTTTAGATTCATTCTCATCTTTAATTTATACACTAGCTTTAGCTCTTGTTACTATAACTTAATTTCTTATATTTTCATTTAAGAAAAAGTACAACGTGAATATGTTTCCAAAATTTATAAAGAAAATGGTAATAGTTAGAGAGAGTTTTGTTTTTCTTAAAAAGTTGACATATACTAGTTTTAAGATTTACTGAAACTAAAGAATTCAATTCGAATATTTGAAAGTATATAAACGAAAATGAAATATGAGACACACCTTATGCAATTCACAACAATCACGATGATATTTTAGTTTATAAATTTTTATTGAAGTACAATTATTGATAAAATATTATGAACTCTTATTTATATGGTATTTAATTAAAATATTTTTTCATTAATTTAATGGATATCAACTAATATGAATAAGTAAAATTAAAATGAAGATATACTGAATGAATTAAAAAGAAGTTTTCTCAGAGTGAATAGGTTACTAAAATTATCTTTTAGTAGTTTATAATTAAAATTAATTCCATCTAAACTAGTTGATCAATAAGCATCCTAAATTTAGGGTTAAGTTCAAGAATAATGTATTTTTTATAATAATGACAAAAACAAGATCCATAGGAAGAAAATTACAAAAGTAGGATAGAAGGAAAAAATATTAACAAAAATAAGGTAGCAAAATCATGTACCCGGTAGCAAAATCAGCCTATGAATGTCAATGAAGACCCGTCCACAATTTCAATATATATTTTTTTATTGTTTTCGATTTAGATTGTTTTTGTAAATAAATATGAAAATAACATTATTTTTTTAAAAAAAAATCCATTTTTAGATTACTTGCATTCCCACATTTCTTTCCCCTTATAACAAAAATTCATAAAATTGAAATGAATAATGAATGCACGAAAAAGAAGAAAAATGGAAAAACTCCAAATCACGATTAGCGTGGATTTCAACAAAAGTTTGAATCGATTTCGGTTTGGGTTTTTCTATTTTTGGTGTTTTGATTTGAGGGTTTCTGTTTGAGAGTGTCTAATGAAAAATTGCTCCAATCGGCATCATAGTTCCCCAACTAATAGCGTTCAAAACTCCATAAACCCAAAAAGAAATAACACGAAAAGATCAAAACACTTTAATCAGATGATGAAATTTCACGAAATCTTCAAAAGGGTTTCACAAATAAGAACATTCAAACAGACACATATCAGAAAAAATAAGAAAATTATAATCTAACACCTCCCGCCAAAGGGCCTTTTTTGCCATACTTGATTGATTGATTATGGTCATTGATGAATGAGAAATTTTGACCAATCATAAGTTGCCACGTCATTTATTCCAAATCATTAAATTTGGGCTCAATTAGAAGTTGACATATGTCTCGAAGTTGAAGACAAATTTCGATGACGCCACGTGTTTTATAAGCCCAAAAATAGGTTGAATTTGACTCAAATATCAAATCAGACCTAAATCAAACTAATTAGGCCCAAATGTCAGACCCATGAACCAACCAAACCTAAGTCCAACTAATTGAGTCCAAAGGCCAAGCCCAAACCCACCTGTGAACAGAGAAGCTCTTCTCATTTGGAGAGGTCAACAATTTTATACTCCAGAGAGCTTATAGGAAATTCCCTACAATCAGAAGACTCCTTGACTTCTGAAGCTGACCACACCTAAAGACTGAAGTCCTTCAAAGATACAAGCATTCTGAAGACTGAAGTTTCTTGAAGATACAAGTATTCTGAAGACTGAAGTCCCTTGAAGATATAAGAAATTCTACATTTAGAGATCCCAGAGAGAATTCATCAACAAGCAGAAGACTCCCAAGACTCTGAAGCTGCACTCCTAGAAGATAGAAGATCCTTGAAGACACAAACACTTTTTCAAGACTTCTACTTCGAGAACATTCGGTGCTTTTCTTCTTCAAATCAACCACATCTACCCAACCGAGAGAGAACTAGAGGATCAAGTAGTAAAGATCGAACCACATCGATTCAAATCAACCTCGACATCAACACCAATTCAAGTTAAACTCCACGAAACAAGTTTCTCCGGAAGCCTCGTGCGAACACTAATCTTCCAAGAAGATCAACAAGTCCAAAGGCCGATCGTCCAAAAAGATCAACAAGCCCAAAGCTTGATCGTCCAAGAAGATCAACAAGTCCAAAGGTCGATTACCCAAGAAGATCAACAAGCCCAAAGCTCGATCGTCAACTTAAAGATTATAGTTTATTTTGAAAGCATCAAAATACTATGTATTAGAGATTGTACTCACTTTCTATAAAATTAATACAAATACAAAGTTCAAGTTCCACGAAATAAATTTCTCTTGAAATCTCGTGCAAACAAATTGACACACCCAGTGGGACCTCTCTACCTCTCATCTCTCTCATCATCCGAGTCAACAAATCTACAAATGGCACCAAAGAAAGTTGCATCCAAAGTTACCGTCACAAGGAACACTTACATAAGTTTTGTCACCACGGAGGAAATCTGGGACCAGCTGCTGGAATTTCCTAAAGACAGGATCGTCATCAAAGAAAATCCCTTGTTTGAAAACTATGCTTCTGCTACTGATCTATTAGAGAAAGAATCACATTTTGATGTAGTTTCTATCATGATGACTGACGTAACGACTGAGTCGACCATGCAGAGATAGAGATAAAGATAAATCTCCTAATGAAGGTTGTAGAGAAGCGAGATCATGAAATCGCTGCTTTAAGAGATTAGATACAAGCTCGAGATATTGCTGAGTCAAGTCAATCTCCAGCTACAAAAACCAATGACAAAGGAAATACTGTCTTGCAGGAAAGTCAGCCACCACAATTCACCTCTGTTGCCTCCCTATCAGTTCAATAACTCCAGGATATGATCACAAACTCCATAAGAGCTTAGTATAGAGGACCATTACAAACTTTCTTTATGTACTCCAAGCCATACACCAAGAGAATCGACAACCTGAGAATGTCAGCTGGGTATCAACCTCTAAAGTTCCAGCAGTTCGATGGAAAGGAAAATCCAAAACAACATGTTGCACACTTCATTGAAACCTGCGAAAATTCAGGAACCAGAGGAGACCAACTAGTCAAACAGTTCGTCCGCACCTTGAAAGAAAATGCTTTCAATTGGTATACTAATTTGGAGCCAGAAGTGATTGACCGTTAGGAACAACTAGAAAGGGAGTTCTTGAACTACTTCTACAGTACAAGGCGCACTGTTAGCATGATGGAGCTGACGAACACTAAATAGTGGAAGGGAGAGACAGTCATCGATTACATTAACCAATGGAGAGCTTTAAGTCTGGATTGCAAAGACAGACACACTGAATTATCTATAGTGGAGATGTGCACTCAAGGCACCTCGTACATTTGAGGAGCTAGCAACATGCACTCATGATATGAAGTTGAGCATCGCCAATAAGGGAACTAAAGATTTCCTAGTCCCTGAAGAGAGAAAATACAAGAATGAAGCCAAGGGCATTGAAAAGATCGTGGATAGTACCACAAAAGAATCTATGGTCGTTCATGTGACCCTGCTGAAATTTTCCTCCAAAGAAAAACAAACAAAATTTGAAAAAAGGCACAATGATGGCGAGAAGCATCGTCCAACTCTTAAAGAAAGACAAGAGAAGGTTTATCCATTCTCTGACTCTGATGTGGCAGATATATTGGAGCAACTGCTAGAGAAGCAACTTATTAAGCTTCCGGAATGCAAACGGTCGAAACAAGTAGGAAAAGTAGATGATCCTAACTACTACAAGTATCATCAGGTCGTTAGTCACCTAGTTGAAAGGTGCTTCGTGCTGAAGGAACAGATTCTGAAGTTGGCTCGTGAAAAGAAGATTGAGTTAGATTTGGATGAAATAGCTTAGACAAATCACGCTATAGTAGCAACAACTTCAAGTGTTCCAACACTATCTATGTCCCATGCTCAAAGACAAAGCCTGATCCAGTTCGGAGCCTTCGAGCCTATAGCTTTTTGGTTTCAGCAAGAGATTCAAACAGCAAATTCCAAAAAGAAAGATGAGCTCATTGGAGATGACAACGAAGGGTGGATAGTTATGACTCGTCGAAAAAGAAGACAACCAAACTCCACCAAAAAAGAGTTGCGTTCCTATCGAAGCTATAGAAGAAGGAACAAGACTCATAACAAGAAAGGCAAAAAGATGACACAGAAGCCTAAACCTGCTAAGAAAGAAGATAAGAACTTTCCTCAATTCCGACGACTGGCAACTTCGGCATAATTTCTCCCAATAAGCTTTCTCAATAATCATCTAGAGAAAGTATCAGAAATTATTGCATGTCACACTGTCGGCATAGTAGAAGTCGACAACAATCATGTGACTGTTGAAGAAGTCAACGACTCAGAAGAAATGAAGCAAAGAACTTCTGTCTTCGGTCATATTAAGCCTTCAAGTGCTCGATCTTCAGTCTTTCAAAGATTGAGTATGGCCACGATAGGAGAAGAAGACCGATGTCCAACGACTACTTCTACTCGAACTTCGACCTTCAAAAGGCTAAGTATATCCATATCAAAGAAAGATCAACCTTCAGCATCTGCTTTTGATCGTCTCAAGACAACAAACGGTCAACATAAAGGAAGGATGAAAATCTTAAAGCCAACGTCATTCCATGATGAAAACAACGACGAAAAGATTCACAATTGTGTCCCTTCACGCATGTAGAGAAAATTTTCTGTTGACATAAGTACAGAAAGTTCCTTGATAGTTGATGCGTTATTTTATGATGTGAAATTATGGATGAAATGCGATGATGAAAATACATTGAGCATTCAAGTTTTCTCAGTAGAATTCAGGTGTAAACCCCACTGAGTTTCCTGGTAAGTCCAGGTTCGAACTCAGGGACTTGGGAAACGGTATGCGGTGATAATTTTTCAAAAAACTTTGGGGTAACCAAATAAATAAATAAGTTGTTGGGATTGTTGTTTTCGGTAATGAAAATAAACAAATGCGACGGAGTTTCGAAAAGAGTTGACAAAACGGAAGATGCGATGAGTATGCGGTGAACGTTGAGAAGGGTTTTGGTTAACACTTCCTAAGATGCGTTCATGCAATGCAATCATGCAACACACATACAATAGTAAACCACCTCTCGGTGCGAATGCTACGACTTCTAATGCTAGAATGCATGTGATATATGCGATAAGTCTATAGGGCCTACACATAAGCCTCTATTCCTATTTATGCGATGACAAAATGACATCTACACAAATAATGCGACAACATAATATCATATCTATCTCTAAGGTACATGCGATGCAGATTAACAAACAGACCTTATTTCTAAGTCCCTATCTCTTGCTTATGTCGATCTAACCTCACTATCTCGAGTCTAGATGCTAACCTAGCTCTCTCGAGTCTTTAGGTTCTTTCTTTAGACTCTCTCTCAAGTAGCTCTAAAGGGGTGTTGGGCGCAACATAAAACAAGATAATCGCATGCGATGAAGATCCTAGGTCATGTTAGCTTAGTTCTTCTCAACCCATTCGATTAGTTTAACTACTCATCGTGCTAAGAGAGTGAATAGATGTAGAATAAGAACTTCCATTGTATAAATATAAAGTTAAAATACAAAATAACAGTGCAAGAAAAAAATAAAGAGCTTGGTAGCAATCTCTTGCTTCCCAGGCTTTGTACACTATCTTTCTACTCGTGTTCAAAAGACATTCTCGCTCTTGCGAGAGTCGGCCCGCTCTCTGCTTTTATGCCTCAAGGTTCTCTCTTGGGTTACCTTGAGCGATCTTTCAGCGTCTCGGCTCTTCTCTTGCTCCGCCTTAAAATAAAAAGGAAAACTATGGACAAGGCTAAACTATGGGAAAATTCTCTAAGTGTTCGAACTTCTTTTCTGAAGGATTCCTTCGATATTTATAGAGTTTTGGAGTGAAAGGCGGCTTCTCTCTTATGATTGCATAGATGGGATGGCTTTAATTCTCTAACTGATGGGCCGAATAGTTGTCATCGAAAAGCTGGATGTAGTTGTTATCGTTAGCGGCTGTCAACTTAATTCGGATTCAACCGTCATCAGCTTTCTGTCCCATCGTGATTAATTATGCCTTTCACCCAGATGCACCCACCAAGTTGCGCTGGCTCTATGCGGCAATCCTTCTTGAGCAGATGTTTGCGAACATAAATCACCGTAAAGCCTTGCGGTAATGCTATGCTCGTCCGTTGATCTCTTGTGATCGCTCTTTTCGTCTTGCGTCAATGCATATTCTACATAAAAACATAAAAATCAACTGTTTCTATGCGATGAACGCGCGACCACAATGTTGTAAACTTAATGCTTTTGGATGCAATTTAACATATTTTATCAATGTAAGCCAACATTGTTTAAGAACTTAGCACTGTAATAACATGCACTTCTGCCCATTATCAATAGTGAAGCCAAAACTCATCATATTGACGAATCCTACAAATGAAAATGATGATCGAAACCATGATGAAATAAGAGCTTCTGAAGTTTAAATGAAGAAGCTCCCAATTGCAAGAGCCTAAACTGCATGATGCTCCTGGCCCACATGAGCTTAAAATGTGAATGGCCCAAAAAAAATCTTTCTACGAACTACGTTATGACTTGATCCCTATCATTAAGAAGGGTATGTAGGCAGCTTGAAAGAAACTTCAAGTTCAATCCAGTTAAAAAAAAAAAAAAAAAAAAAAAAAAAAAAAAAAAAAAAAAAAAAAAACTTGAACTACGTCATGATTTGATCCCTTTCTTTAAAGGTACGAAGGAAACTTAAAAGAAATTTTAGTTTAGTCCATCGGAAAAGGTACCACAACCACCTAAGTATGATACTACAAGATTGATGTTGATCATCCCTGTTAAAGAATGTCACTCCATATTAAAGATGTTCATCCCTATTGGAGGCAACATAATGGATTGAAGATGTTCATCCCTCATAAGGAGTCAGCACAGTAAATAAAAGGCACACACTTGGAATGTGCTTTGCTTTCTTTTTAAAATCAAACTTAGATGCTCCTCCATCTTCAAGTTCAAAGGCTTCGTCGATGCTCTTCAATCTTCAAGTTTATAGGCTTCATCAATGTTTCTCCATCTTCAAGTTTAGAGGCTTCATCGATGCTTCATCTTCATGCTCAAGTCTGAAGGTTTTGTAATGCCATCTTCACGCTCAAAGTCGCGAAGTCAAGCTCAATGTGAAGATTCATCGATGCTTCATCAAAGTCAAGTGTAGAGGATTCGCCGATGCTTCAAGCTCAAATGCGGAGGATTCACCGATTCTTCCAAGCTCAAGTGCAGAGGATTCACCGATGCTTCGTCAAACTCAAATACAGAGGATTTGTCGATGCTTTATCAAACTTAAATGCGAAGATCTCGTCGATGCTTCTCCATCTTCAAGTTCAGAGACTCCATCGAAGTTGTTTCATCTTCAAGTTCAAGATTGGCGGCATGTCCCCACTTCCATCTTCAAGCTCAAGGTCGGTGCACATGACTCCACTCCATCTTCAAGCTCAAAGGTCGTGTGCATGGCTCCACTTGATCTTCAAGTTCATGGTCGGTGTGCATGGCTCGGCACCATCTTTAATGACTCAGTCTACAAAATCATGACACAGCTTCACTTCATCTCCAAAGTATGGCGTGGTTCGCTTCATCTCCAAACTGATAGCGCGGTTTCACTTCATCTCCAAAATGTTGGCACAGTTTCGCTTTATCTCCAAAGTTTGGCGTGGTTCGCTTCATCTCTAAGTTTGTGGCATGGCCTCACTTCATCTCCAAAGTCGTGGCGTGGCTTTGTTTCATCTCCGAACTGATGGCGTGGTTTCACTTCATCTCCGAATTGATAACGCGGCTTCCCTCCATCTTCAAAGACGTGGCTTTGTTTCATCTCCGAACTAAAGGCGCGATTTCACTTCATCTCCAAACTGATAACACGGCTTCCCTTCATCTTCAAAGTCATGGTGCGGTTTCGTTTCCTCTCCAAAATATTGGTACAACTTCACCTTTTCTCCAAAATATTAATGTAGCTTCACTTCCTCTCCAAAAATGTGGGTGTGGTTCCACCTCATATGCGAGATCAAGTTTGGTTTTCCTAGCTCTACCTCATATGCAAGGACAACTCTGGTCCATCCGGCTCCACCTTATATGCGAGGACAACTCTGGTCCGTCCGCTCCGCCTTGTATGCGAGATCGACTCTAGCCAACTTGACTCCACTCAAAATCTTGATGGCATATTCTTCTCATCTTCAAAGTTTGATGGCATATCCGCCTCATCTTCAATACTCGATGGCATATTTCCCTTATCTTCAAAATTTTGATTAAGGAGTAACATAACAAGGTAGACCTTATCGGGATCCTCCCTAGGGTGAAAGCATGGAAGAGCTGTAAGCCTTGGCGGGGCCCTTCCCACAACGATTAGGATATGCAAACGGTGCTACAAAATAGACCTTATCAGGATCCTCCCTAGGGTGAAAGTATGAGAGAGCTGTAAGCTTTGGTGGGGCCCCTCCCACGACGATTAGGATATACGAACAATGCTACAAGGTAGACCTTATCGGGATCCTCTAGGAGAGTTGTAAGCCTTGGCGGGGCCCCTCCCACGACGATTAAAATATGCGAACGGTGCTACAATGTAGACCTTATCGGGATCCTCTCTAGGGTGAAAGCATGGGAGATCTGTAAGCCTTGGCGGGGCCCCTCCCACGACGATCAGGATATGTGAACGGTGCTACAAGGTAGACCTTATCGGGATCCTCCCTAGGGTGAAAGCATGGGAGAGCTGTAATCCTTGGCGGGGCCCCTTCCACAACGATTAAGGATATGTGAACGGTGCTACAAGGTAACCTTATCGGGATCCTCCCTAGGGGGAAAGCAGGAGAGAGCTGTAAGCCTTGGCGGGACCCTCCCACGACGATCAGGATATGTAAACAGGTGGTTGTACTCCCTTGAGTTGCGCTTTAACTCCTACAAAAAAGGTAAAGGGACAAGTTAGTAAACCTACACAAAAAAAAAAAAAAAAAAAAAAAAATTAAGGGGCAATTAAAAAAAGAAAAAAAAAAACAATTTTTTTTAAAAAAAAAAATAAAGAGAAAAAAGGGAAAGAAAATTAAAAAAAAAAATAATAATAACAAAAAGAAAGAAAGGGAAAAAAATTGAAAGAAGAGGAGGAAAATGAGAGAAAAGAAAGATTAGAAAAAGATGAGGGGATGAGGATAATGGAGGGGTTTGAAGTCCTATTTATAGAGGTTCCTAGGTTCTATAACAAATTAGGAAATCCAAATCAAATAAAGTTTTGATTCAAAATATTAGATTTTTTTATTAGATTTCCTAATTTGATTAAACTATCCTATCAATACTTTTTCAATAATAAATATAAATATTAAAAACACATAAATTAATTTACAACGGATTTATATAGAAACTATTTTACAAAACAAAATAATAATAAAAAGGTATATAAAAAATATACATGATCTAATTAGTAGGAAATAGAAAATAAAAAATTAATTTTCAAAAATTAAAACTGAAATTATAATTTGAAGAAAATGAAAATGCACAATCTAATTTTATATATTTTGCAACAAACTTGAATAAAAAAAAATGATCTTTTAACAAAAAGAAAAAAAATCAAATCTTTTTCTTTATTTTATCATTGGGCTTTTTCTCAAAACAATTGTAGATTTTTTTATATTTTTAAACAGATTTGATCACAAAATCTTCTTTTAACAAAAAAAAAATTCAATTCTTTTATATTCATTCCATCGTTAGATTTTTTTGTCAATTTTTTTTCTTTTTTGTATTTTACACTAGAACTAGGTCTTGACTTAATTTGAGAATCCATGATATTTAATTTTAATTAAGAGCTTAAGAACTTATTAGACATTTTTTAAAAATTGAAAGAAAAAAATCAAAAGTTTAAAAGAACTAATAGACACTTTCAAAATTGAAGCTTGATAAAATGAAAGTCATACCCTAATAATAAGGTCTAGACTGAAGTCTCAACAAAGAGAACAAAAGCTTTTTTAAAAAAATAAAAATACAAATAACTCTAAATTGTACTATGGGCTCAATAAATAAAAAAAAAAAAAAAAAAAAGGCAATCAAGATTTTTTCTCCAAAACACACACACATACACAAACTAACCCTAATTATGCTCTAGTCTCAACAAAAAAAAAATACATAAACCTAATCTAAAACGCACTCTATACTAAATAAGAGACTTTGAGACCTCCAATTTCAAAGTAAGGTCTCAACATAAATCTTATATGAAAAAAAAAATTAAATGATCAAAATTAAATGGATAACACCATTAACAAAAATGTGAAATGATAGAAAAAAAACTAAAAAGAAAGTAAGAAGGGGAATGCAAAATGGAGAAAAAGTAAGAAAAGAAATGTGAAAATACCTTGCACAAAATTCATTAAAGTTCTGTGTGAGAGACTCTCTACAGATAAAACCTAATTACAAAGTAGCAAGAGAAAGAAAATAACGTAGTGCCTAATTATATATTAATCAAGGATAAGGGTAAGGAATGTAATTTTACAAATGTCTGATAGTAGGGAATCTTGAAAACTCAATCATTTCAACGGGAATGGAGATGTCTACAATGAAGGGATTTTAGGATGTCCGATATCTTTGGATATCTGACTATTTTAAAATTACTGTAATACAAACAAAGGAATCTAGATGCCCATATGGGGTAATCTAAGATACCACAAAACAAACAATCCCTAAAGGTAAAAAAAAGTTTAAAGTCAATGACCTTATTAGACACAAAATTAAAAGATGAAGGACTTATTAGATATAATTTTTTTTTCAAAAAAATAGAGATTTTTTTAGTCACTTAAGGGGCATTTAGGGCAAAAACTATCATAAGACTAATCATCTTTTGATATAGTAAATAATATTTCTGTTGGGTTGAATGTCCTAAAACTCGTAGTTTGTAAACAGTAAATATATATGAAGTTTATTCAGACAAATGTTGTTAAATGAAAATGAATTAATTGTTTAACTCTAAATCCAATAAACCACGAACCCTTGGCTATTGTCATGAATACTTGGATTTTATGTAGAGACATAAACTGGATCAAGTTCGAGTATAATAGCCTAAACAATCTATAGTACTTGAATTAGGTTGGGTATCTATTTCTAGGGATACTATTGAATACAAGTTGTTTTATGATTGTTACAAATGTTGTAAAGTGTCATAAACGATGTGATCAGTTCGTTTATGTAGAGACATGTGAGCGAGGGTATTCTACACGATGAGATTGTGTAAGACTGACCACGAAATAATCATTGTTACGTATTAATATTGATTAATTTCACTTCTTGATGACCTAGATAAATTGATCTAAATCCTGAGTTGTCTATAAACTTCTGTTTATTCGGGATTGTCCCTTGATCTGTATAGGTGAGGGTAAGCTCAATAGTACTGCTTAATATGCCTCCCATTTCACGGATAAGATCGGGTAGATAGCTGGGGACATAGAATTTGCAAGATGAATTCACTCCTACCCATTTTAAGGATAGTAGAAAGGTTGTTCCCTCAAGGGTTGATCCAGGGTCTTGAACAAGGGACCCCATCCTCTCACTGGCCCGAGAGGGAATAAATTTAGTGATTAAGATCCTAAATCAATTGTTCATTAAAGAGACAGTGGTACTTAAGGATAAAAGATATAAAAACGGTAATTGACCTAGCTGAGGTTACGAACAACATGTGAAGAATCAACTTATTATGACGGTTATATTAAATAGACACAAAATATATCTACAGTGAGGTGAGTGCAACTACAGACTATAATGGACAGTTCTGTTAGTTAACGATCGTTGATTAACTAGGTTAAAGAGTTTGATCGATTAGTCTCGAATCGTTGGAACCCATGATCTATAGGTCCATCGAGTCTCCTTGTAACTCACTATGGACAAAAATTGAAGAACTAGGTGAAGTGAGAATTTGAAATATTCATATTCGATCTAGGGAAAATTATATTTTATATGAGATATAATTTATAATTAAATAATTTATTAATTATTTTTTGAGAGTATATTTTATATTAAATAAAATATATTAGCATGAAAATATTTTAAAAAATTGATTAAAGTCTTCTGTTCTACATGCTTCTATCCATCAATTTCAAAATCCCATTTGCTACAATATTTACTATTTGCTATAGTTTTTACTATTTTATATTCATCATTTTTTTATTCTTTGTTACACTGTTTACTATTTTCTTCTCAAACTAAAATAGTTACACCTCAAACATATATTATTGTAACTCAACCTAAAATAATCTACATCCACCACAAATTATTATAATCCAACTATAATAATTTAGAATATAATAATCAATTCCTGTCCCAAATGTCCCCTTACTTATTAGATGTAAAATAAAAAATTTAGAGATTTTTTTAGACACTTTTTATAGTTAAGGTACCAATTCGACAAAAAAATTAAAAGATAGAATTTATTTTTTTTATAGTATACACAAACATACAAACTAAAGTTGTAATTCAACCCATTTTAAATTTTTAGGAAATGTAATTATATATTTTGTTAGACATCATAAAATACTTATTTAACAATGTAAGTAGGTCTTCCCAAATAATTAAAATATATTTTAATAAGAAGATTTATTAATAGATAAGTTTAGGAATAGAGTTGGACTCAAATTATGTTCTTATGGTCTGTATTCTTGTATTTTGGAATGTTAAATTTTCATTGGCTTGATTCATTTGACCACATTGCCCACCCACATTAATTTCCAATCAAAATTTTGATAAAAACTTGGTTTTAATGCTATATTGTATTATACTTTTTGCTTGGATAGATTTTGATCCAAATGCTATGAATGTTCATTTTAGTTTTATACTTTCAACTTTAGTTCAAGATCAAATTTTAAAAAAATGGTCATTTGTTGGTCTACTAAAAATAAAATAAAAACAAAAGTAAAGAGACCAAAATGGTTCCTTTAGAAGTAAAAGATCAAAATAAATATTTTTGGAGTAAGGAAACCAAAATGAACAAAAGTTAAAAGTATAGGAACTAAAATAACTAAAGCAATGTACCAGGTGGTAGTATGTAAACTTAAAAATTTTAAACTCTAGTATGTAAATAAAAATACAATGTTATTGGTGAAGTTACAAAGGCTAATGGTATAATCCCACCAACCTCTATACAAGAACATTATAATATTGCATAATCAAAAGCAAACAAAAATAAAAGTGAAAGCTAGCTTGGTAAAAAGTCTCCAAATTCCTTTTATATACAAAAGGCTAACCCAACCAAAGGTGGAATTTCTTATTTTGAATCATTACTATAATTCAACTTCCTACAAGGTTATGGTAAAAAGAAAATACATATTTGGGGGAAAGAATGAGTTGCAATTTACATGAAGAATTGTTATAGAAGAAGTAGAAGAAAGAATTGAGAGAATTATGCAGCCTCCTAATTAAAAGTAACTAAATGTCACATCTAATCAAAACTCTATGCTTTTGTTTGTTTTTGTTGGTTATTAATTACCCGTGGATGTTGCATTGTTGCAAATATGGATCGTTGAAGTCCATATGTTTGCTCCATAACTCTTTGTACTCTCCAAACCCAATATCTAACCATGGCTTCCGAACACCATCGTAGTGTATAACAGCTGCCTTCTCGATGACGTCTAACGGCACGGTTGAGTCATGGCCGAGTCCAAGCACATGCCACCGTCGCTCCACCGCCGTGGTCTGGTTATAGAATGTAACCCACCCCAAAGGCAAGCTTCCACCCTTCAACATTGGTCGTTCCTTACTCTGCATGCATTATTACAAGATAGCAGTGGGGAATGGCAGCACAAAATGTGCATTTGATAAGTATTTTCTGACTCTAAAACTATGGTTTCCAAAACGTGAATTACAGTATTAAAATACAAACTATAAACAAAAAGTGTTCTATAAATTGAAATAACAATTAACGAAGTGAAAGAGTTGGCAGGTATCATAAATCACCAGGACCATCAAGTTTCCAGGGGAGTTCTTAAAAGCTTGGAATAAGTAGATACTTTTTAAGGTATTCTAAGAGCTATTTTAGATTTGACTTGATCCCCAGAGGTATCAATCACCAAAACAGATGATAACCATTCTCATGAATGACGGAAAGAATCCAAAAAGTCATCTAAAACAAATTTCAGATAACCAACAAGAAATTTTTTATACAGATTTAATCAATCACAAATGAAGAGGTAGAAAAAAGAGAGAGAGAGAGAGAGAGAGTGGGTCATCAAACTTGTTATTGAGAAAGCCTACGAAGGCATGGATTAATAAAATTTTTTGACAAATATCAGAAGGAAAAAGATATAGACAAAATGTGCATTTGACAATATCTCTCCTAAACAAAGCTCAAGTTTTTCTGCTTCTATTAACCAATTTACCAGAAAATAATGTTCCACCTAAGGCAATCAACCATCAGGATATACATGTTCCCCAAAAAATTGGTATCTCCAACTTCTTCAAACGAATATCCTTTAGAAAGATTGGTTTGAATGTTTATTGGAATGTTTATTGGAATTGTTGGAGTATTTGTTTCGGCTGGCAATATTAACAAAGGCCGTTGGGTTCTGTCTTTTCAAGGAGTTCTTTTCGGCAGCATTATTTTTTTTTGTCGAAGAATTTTGTATTTTCAAGGCATTCCAAGAAGTTCTTTTACCTGCATTAACTGTTTGGAGTTTTTCTCTCCTGTATTTCGACAACATTTATTGAAGTTTTGTTTTCAAGAATGGATAGCTCATCTAGATGAAGAATTGGATCGAATTCAAAAGGAGAAGCTTTTGTGCAAAAAAGTATCCCAAGCAGAAGATTGAAAATTTTCAGCAACTCTTGTCGGAGCTTTCTGACCTCTACTTCAAATTCTATGGCAACTCAATGTTATTTCTCTTGCTTGATGGGAGTGGCCTTTTTTCAAAGCTGTCAAAGTCCTTTGGCTCCTATTTTGGCTTCATCACATGGTTCTTGGTTTTTTTAGTTTCACATTTAGTGATCTTCTATCAAGCGCCATCTTATTCTGTTTTGGGTTGTTTTTCTTTTTGCTCTACTTTTTTGGACAACTCTAGTCATGGATTTTATTTGGTTGTATTTACTTCATTTTACTTATTTTATTACACTGTATTTTGAGCATTAATCTCTTTTCATTTCTTCAATGAAAAGTCTTGTTTCCTTTTAGAAAAGAAAAAAAAAAGATTCAAAATAAGTATATATATATAATTAGGGAATGATTCTAGAGTTCCCCTGATTCTACTAAGTTCCAGCTAACACACCAAGAGATTCAAGGGCTCCTCTTACCACGATCCTCCTTTGATCTTTCTTCTCCATTGGATACTTCTCCCGTGCCCCAAATTCCCACCAAACTCTGGGTGAACTTCAACTCCATCTTACAATCAAATAATCCAAGCTCTTTCCCATTTGTACTTTAACTCCCACCCATTTTCTCTTCGATGTACTAGGTATGATCTATATAAACATATTTTTGTTAGAGACCATTCCCTAGAATCAAACAATTCTGACAACACTTTTGATGAAACCATATGGAGATATATACAACTAGGGAAAGATTAAAAAGTCTTATTACTCCCCAACTCCTCCGAACTACAAGCAAACACACCAAATGCATAGTTCCCTCTTCCTTTTTTAACAAGAAAACTAGAAAGATGAAAAGAGAGAAAAATGTTCAAGGATACAAATTTCCAACTAGAGTGAAAAGAACAAGCAACCAGACCAAAAAAGAAAATCCCCAAAAGTTATAATAGCCAATACAGTACTTAGGAGAACAATGCACCTAATTTCAGAAACAAACTTGTGAAACCAAAGTGCCGCTGAAGCTAAGAAAAAAACCCGACAAAATGTAAAATTGGCTTTGATAAAAGTTCATGAGGATTGCTGCAAGTGAGGCTGCTGCTCCAACAAACTTAAAAGCCACTATGAGGAATATTGAGAAAACAAAAACACCAGGCCAAAGGACCTGCTACAAAGCTCAAAAAACTGAGAAAGATCCTCAATAATATCTGGAAAATCCTTTAAAACTTCCAAAGATAATGCGGTCTAGACTAAAGTTGGAGGAATTTCTCTCGAAGAAGGATGGGAAAAAAATCGCTTGGAACTTTGGGGGAGCCTACTATGTGCCAAATGTATACTTCCCTTTTCAAACTCCTATCCTAAATAGACACTAGAAACTGCACTTTTTATCCTAAGCCTTCAAGTGATGATCTTTGCCTGGCTCTGAGGCAACTTTTCATCAGATCCACTCAACAAACAGGCTCTTTTTCTCATATCACGGTCTCATCTTCAAGAGAGATGTCGAATACACATAACAGTCGAGGAATCTTTATCACACTTTGTTGCAAGTGCTGAAATTTTCTTGAATGAAGACTCGCGAATAATAACTTTCACCTGTTTTAAAAACTTTGCGTTTCCATTAAGCCTTGAGCCAACAATTATCACTCCATCCATATAAAAAGAAACGAGAACGTGGACCTACAAGTAGAGGAGCCATAGAAGCCCAAAATTTAACTTTTCAAATCCAAAGAATGATACAGAAACATAACTTGCAACCATCCATTTGAAGAGCCTAATCAAACTCCTAACCACCCTTTGAAGGATTATCTTAATAAAAAAAATAGAAGATGGATGGAGATACTAGATAGGAAAGCATTAGAGAGAATGAATCTGCCAATTGAAGGGAGCAAAGTGGTCTTATACCGGGAAATTTAGCTGTAAATTCTTTCTCCCGCCAGTTTCCAGAAATGAACCAGGACGGCCTTCCTCTAAAAGTCATTCCCAGGCTAAATAGAGGTCAGGTCTTCAATATACCCCCAATATCAAGTTTGATTTATTGAACAATCATTAACTGTTGTGCCAATGAAGGTGGATTTGGCAAAATTTACCTTGATATATATATATATATTATAAAATCAACAAATTTTATTGAGAAAGAATGAAAAAATACAAGGGCATACAAAAAAAACAAGCCCACAAAAGCAAATCCACTAGAGGTTCAGTACTTTAAGAAGATTATTGAGCTTGTTATAACCACGTTAGACATTAAAAAAAAAGTGTCATCAACAATTATAAGAGGGTTGTCCAAAGCCTTTCTTGAGAAGCACTCCCTGGTGTAAACCAGTCTTGAAGAAAAGTCTTCAAAGGATTTTATTAAACTTTCAACCAAGAGTCTAGCCTGTATTTATAGGCAAAGGACCAAACAACCTAAATAACTAACTAATTAATAAAGATAATAAACAGAACCGGTGGACAAAACTGGTTGTGCACAATCAGACCAAAAATAATATATTGGAAGAGTTAATAAGCTATTCTAACTAATTAGATATATCACTCCCAATAAGAAATCCCTATCAACCATGTCCTGGGCTTTGCCAAAATTAATCTTGATAACTCCTCCCTTTCTTGTTCTCCTCACCTTATAGGCATCCATAATAGCCAAAAGGATGGAATTTAAAATTTGCCAATCAGAGACAAAGACCAAATCATTAGCCTCAATACTAGCGAGAGAAGGCTTTCTTCAATCTAGAAGCTAGCACACAATTGAATTAGTTTGTGGAGGAAACAGTGACAAGGCTAATAGGATGGAAGTCAGTAAACTTGGGGGCCTTGATTTTCTCTGGACTAAGAAGATATAGGTTTCAACACATAGTGAGGCAAGGAAGAAGGGAGAAAAAGAAGGATGAGCAAGCCATCCATTTCACCCTTGCATAACATCTTTTAAAATGTGATGATACCGATATGTACCTGATTGATAAGCTAAAGAAGTACAAAGTAGCTAGGAGACAAGGTAGATTCATTTAGCAAAACATTACAAGTAAGAACACAAGTAAAATATGTAAGAAATTATGCAGTCTAAAATATCAGCAGAATACTGGAGGGAAAAATATGCCAGCACATTCAGATCAGCCTTAACATGATAGAATCGCACTGATTTATAAACAACGTAGATAGTGACTACTAATTTATAAATGGGTAAAAATAGTTTTATCTCTAGGAAAAGTAGAATGCAGCCAAAGCAAGGATATCAATTTTCTTACCAATCGTAGATAATTATGATAGAGAGCGGTTATATTTTTTTCCCTCCACCTTCTGAGATCAAATAAGTTCATCCCAAATGCCCATGTGCATGCCTTATGGTCGAACTTTTCAGTAATCAATGGATCTGAGAAGTTGATAAACATATCCATCCGTAGAAAAGAAACTTCACTATCTAGACAAGTTTCAACAGCAGCATTTACTTTTCCCTTCATATCAAGGTGCCACAAACCAGATAAATCCTTTTGCACCACCACATCGTGATCAAGAAGTATGATCTTATCCAGTGAAGGGAAGATATTTGGTAGATAGAACCGAAGATAGTTGAGTTCAGAAGTAAACCTTGGGTCACTTGAATTTTGCATCTTCCATCCTAAATCATACTCAGTGGACAGCCATTTAAAGTGTTCCATGCTCAGGACCTCAATTGTGGCTTTTCCGGGAGGATTTAGTGAAAACCACATGGACATTGCTGGTAAGTTCAATGAATTGGTCACTAAATGGAAGACAATTTTCTCCGGCTCCTGCAAATTTAAAACAAGACAATTATACATATTTTCGAAGAATGAGCTGTCCCTAATACCCATTATAAAACTAAAAGAAGAGACAACATCCACAGGATATACAGCCTGAGAATGCCCTCATACAAATCAAGAAATAACACGTTTTAAACTTTAAATTCTAATTAAGGTAAAAATAGTAAAGTTGATTGCAATGCTCAAAGGGGGAAAATCATGAGTATATACTACACTGGAAATAGTGGAATTAAAAATGGTAAAGTTGATTGCAATGCTCAAAGGGGAGAAATCATGAGTACATACCTTAGCACTTGAAATAGTGGAATTGACAACAACTGCACTAGCCAAAACATTGTCAGAGAAGACAGCATAATGATACAACTTAGAATCATGCAACTTTTGCTGTTCAAGCAGCTGCTTCTCCGGAGGTTGCAAAGCAAAGTATTCAGAAGTCAATCGCATTGATAGACAATGAAAGCCTTTAGGGGTGGTTCTTGCGGCAAGATTTAGAAGATAAGTAGTTTGTTTCTTTTGCATTCGAACTTGCTCTTCAGCATTTTCAGTCATAGCTCGAAGCTTTGAAGACATTGCCGAGCAGTCTGGGAAAGCATGGCCCGCTTTTACTAATGAAGACTCCATATTTTTCATTTTCTGCAAAGCACTATAAATTAAACAGATGTTCAGGTCAAGTTCCACGAGTTTAGATATCTCTTCTAATAAAAAGCTGGATATAATTTTCCGTACACTAACGTAGCTACTTGACATTAAGGTAACCTTTACCATTTTTCAATTTTTATTTTAAACTCTGCTAACAAAATGTGAAAAGTGGCAATGAAATTACTATTTACCTCTTTGGCAAAGCTGAATCCTCAGTAACTTCCTCAACTGCATGTTCCAACTCTTTGACTCGTTGTCTTAACTCTTTCATCAGATGAGCAGTACTACCTGGTGGGGCAAAACTTAGGTAGGCTTTTGCTCTTATCAGTTGATCTTTGATTTCCTTTACCTTATAATCTACAGATCTAGACTGGGCTATGTGTGCATTCTTATCACGCTTGGTAGCACTCCGATTATGTTGTGGATATTTTATCTCTATTTCCACGTCCCTCACTCCTCTCGACTGAGCATGAAGATTACTATCATGTCGTCCAGTTTCCTTAGAAGAATGCTTCTGCAATCAAAATTTAGAACCAGTGTGCAGGTGAACCAAATTATTTATTCGTTTCAGTTCATGTATGCTAGAGAATAAATCACTGTTGCAGAACATTTGTGAATCTAATGGTTCAGATGGGAACCAAAGAATTTTTTTAAAAAGAAAAAATAAAATAAAGCAAGTAGGTAATGAATGATGAAACCACTTATACTGAAATTCCAATGTTGAGAACCAAAATCAGTTCCAGGAATTGCGGTTAAATATTGCACATACTGATTAGTTCAAATCAAACAAAATAATATGCACGCATGTCCATGCTCGATAAATTCAAACTTGATGCTCATTATTTCTGTTGGTGTGATGTGATAAGACATTATTTTTTTGAGGAAACAGTAACCATTCATTGATATGATAAAATGGGATACAAAAGGTCCTATAAATGGAATAACTACAAAAAAGCACCTTCAAAGATAAGTGAGGGCACTGAGGCTATAATTACAAAAAGGAGGAGACTATTTGCTACGATTGATAGCTGAAAAGATGTTTATAGAAATCTAAAGATCAGAAACTTAAATAAAACATGTCATCAGATGCATTAGCTTAAATAGATCTTTATGATAGAAATCATAAATATTCTGCATCAATATGTCAAAGCATACAATATATATATATATGTATATATATATATATATATACCATCTCCTTCTAATCACATAGTTCAAACATAATGTAAAAACAGGGGGAAAAAAAACAATATTGCAAGCAACCAAATTTATCATGGACAGTTTATTCATACAAAACAAGACTTTTAATTAAAAATAATGTTGGCTAGATGAGAAAGTGAACTTCAACCATCAACACATGCAAGCAACCAAATGTATGAGCATACTGAGAAACTGGAACTCAAAGGAAGACCACCTCCGACTTATTATGAGAGAGGTTTCCTAAAAAGTAAAATCTTTCATCAAAACTCCTATAAAGAAACATTACAACGAACTTCAACCAATCATCAACAGTTACGCTATTTGTATGTTAGTACCTGTAATCCTATATTAGTATACCTTCAAAAGGAAAACCAAAACAGGGTTCCAATAATCCATAAAGTACATTCATTGCTTTAAAAAGCAGTATATGTTAGAAGAGTAGCCTGTTCAAGAATAACAAATTTAATTTAAGAACAAGTAAAATTCATTTGCAACTTCTAAAATAAGATCATAAAGAAGAGTTGAATAGCCCAAACAATTATCCACATGCTCATCATTATCAAGAGTGTCAGGTGTCTAAAGAAATTGTTTTGCATTGAAGAATAAAATAAAATAAATGATATACGAAGCCAAAGAAGGCATTACACTCCTACTATAGCCAAAATCCAAACATATACATTTCAAATATCATTTGGAAGGAGATATTTCCATTAATAGTCCATATTGAAGAGAATCAAAAGCATTTGTATAACAGGGTACCTTTTCCCCACCATCCTCAAACCGTTTATCCTTCTGTTCATTGCTGGGTTTACTTCCTGAAGTCCAAATGGAAAAATCTCCGAATAAAGCAAAATAAATAAGAGAAGTGAGAACAACAGGGGAAAAATAAGACACAAACACACACACACACACAAACATACCAAATTCAAGGGAGTTAATTCCTTCTCTAGATTGAAAATTTTTATCTTCAAAAACAATAGGTTTGGGTTCTTTCAAGCTCTCGCCCGCTTCCTTCATGCAAATGGCAGTAAAGATCAAATTCACTAACCATAAAGTCAAGAACATGCGAGAGATACCAAGGGAGCGGATGATTTAACTGATATATAAGGGTACCTGTTCAATTGAGTTAAGTGCTTCAACATCTCTCCGCTTCTGCAAAGAATAACATTACAAGAGGGAAAACAAAAAGAACTGCCTTGAATCTTCTTAAAACATTCATGTTAATCAAATTCCCTTCAGTCACTGATAAACATCACATACGATTGAGAACATCTCACAATAACAACTAAGCCTACGCCAAAGCAAAAAATCACTAAACATTTCTAACAATCGAATTCTCTCATTTCAGCAAATCACTCACCTCACAAACTAAAAAAGAAAAAAGAAAAAATCTAAATAAACAGCCATACCCTGCTGGATAAATCATCTATGAACTCTCTCCGCCCTGAATCAAAAGAACGAATCAAATCAATCAAACACAAGAAAATAATACATTAACTCCAAAACCAAAAGAAACCCTCGTCCTCTTACATTCAGTAGTAAACAAAAGAAAAAACAAAAAACAAACAACACAAAACGAACCAATAGAAGTGATGGTCTTGAGACGGTGAGAAACGAGAACCAAAGGAGCAAGAACAGAGAGAGAAAGCAGAGAGAGGATGAGAATCCTCTGGCATCGACGAAGAAGCTTCATCAACGCCACCTTACAACAGTGGATCCCGTGGCAAAATCCCTCAGAAAAACCATAAAAACAAAATTCAAACTGGTTGACGATGGAGGGAGAACTGAATCCACGGATTGCTTCAAGAATACGGAATATCAAAAAAGAAGAAGAAGAAGAAGAAGAAGAAGAAGAAGAAGTGGGTTGGTCTAGGGTTTAGGGTAAAGCGTTATAATATTGCTCTTCTTCTTCTTGAATGGCAGGCCGATTGTAGAGAGAGAAAGAAAGAAGAAGAAGCTTGCTCGTCTCGGCCATGTTCTCGGCTGGTTCTGTGTGTGAGTTTTCTGTGACAAGTTTTTCCTTTTTCTTTTTTCTTTTTTTTTTTTTCTTTCGGTTATTTTTTTCGTAATAATTTAAAATTCTTAATTTTCTACTCTGTAGTGATGCGGAAAGTGGTGGCTTATATTTTTAAAATGAGGATTATCATAATAATAATCATATGATGACGATGACAATATTATTGTCCTTAAATATCAAAAGTAAAATTATCATCCTTGCTTACATTACCATTTCTTTTATAGATAAGAATCAATATAACAAAAAATCAAAATAACTATACGAGAATATCATGGGACATAATCAATGTAAACCACTTAGGATAAAGAACACAAAGAATTGAAGACTTCTGATCCTCGAAAATTTTACATGCAACATAGTAGTACGCTAACACATTCTAACTATGGCGACACATGAGAGGAAGAGGCTAACTCCGAGCTCACCCCCCTTACCCGAAGCTATTTGTTCTTTAAGCATAAACATTTAGAATTCAGATTAGGCTCTTTAAACTTAAGATTATTATTAATTTGAACATAGCTTAATTAGTTACAACATCTACTTTCGAATAGAAACCTCTTGTTTAACAAATCTACTCTAAACCATCATGGTTTGGCTTAAAGGGTGTGAATTTAATAAATGGTTTAGGAGAAATGGGTACAATTCATAATGATCACTTACTTAAGATTTAATATCCTTAGAATTTTCTGAATATTCAAATATCCAAATGTTGTAGGGTTAGATGAGTTTATCCTGTGAGATTAATCGAGATATGTGCAAATTGATCCAGACACTCACGAATATAAAACAACTTACTTTATTACACACACAAAAAAAAGGAAAAACAAACAAACCCAAACCCACCTTGGTTTCAATTTTCCACTTTTCTTGCCGTGAATTTAATTTCCAAATTTTTATTATAATTCCTAGCTAAACTTTTCTAAAAGTATTTTTTATTATTACTACAACAATAAAATTCTACGAGAGATTTAAACATCTGACCTCGTTAAACTTATTTTTTACTAAACCTTTCAAAATATCTCATAATATCATTCTACGGTAACTATTTTATTATAACCACAATTTTTTAGATAAGAAATGTATTTTTTTAAAACAATAGAAAGAGAATGAATCGATTTCTAAATAAAACTTGTCACATTTGTGGATGTTTAGTCAAATATACCCTTATTATAAGAGCATCAAATTAAAGCATACATAAACATAAAAGACCCAATCAAAAATTAAAATTTACTCAAACAATACTATGAAATAAAATAACCATAAAAGACAATTAATCTCTACATGTACTTCGATAACATTGTTAGGATGAAAACTAACTTAGTAGTTCAACCATGTTCAAGTTGTTGTGATTAAATAATTAACTAGAAAATAGTTCGATTGTGTAAAAATTTTAACAATTTTGAGATCGTTATATAACCTTTTTTGTTCATCGTTTCTTAAGCAATAAAATTTCAACCTCCAATTTTAAATATACTAGTATATGTGACTTCTATGTATACTTTTTTGGAAGAAAAATTTAGGTTTGAAAATATATTTGTTTTGTCAAAACCTCAATTTTCTTCTAATGCACATTTTCCCCTACAATTCTCTAACCAATTAATTCTTTTTCAAAACCTTTTTAATTCTAGAGCTCTCTCCATATCTAAAAAAAATTACTCTCTAAAATTTTCATCTCTATATATGTTTTTATATCTTTATATTATATCTATATTAAAAACTGCATATATAATTTTAATTTTCTTTCTATTATAACATACTTCTCTTCTCTCTAAATTTTCTTTTGCTAGAATTTTTTCCTCATTCATATGTATTTCTCTATATATTAGGTAAAGATGGAGTCTAATTTCAAAATCAATTAATAATAATAAAAAAAAGTAATCCACGACATATGTCTTATAAAAATTGTGAAGCATTTTTTATATTTTTAATGTGCGTTCACAATTCTTAGGTCAAATCTCAATTTTGAAAAGAATACTTAGTTTGTAATTGGTATTTATGGATTCTCTTGTCATATTAAATAGACATGAAATTGCATCTTGAAACCAATTGACAACGAGATAAATAACTCATGTATTTTATACCAATTGTGAGGGTTCTTTTATCCTATCGATGTGTAAAATATCTTTTACTTTACTCCATCTCTAATAGGGGTGTTCATGGGTTGGGTTGGGTTGGGATGAAAGACTTTTTAGACCCAATCCAATTGTTCGGATTGTAAATTTTTTCAACCTAAATAACCCTTATTAAAAAATGAACCCAACCCAATCCAACCATGAAATATTTGGGTTAATCCAACCATGAAATATTTGGATTGGATTGATTCGGGTTAATTGGGTAATTTATTTAAAATTTTGTTCTAAAAAGAAGCAAATGTAAAAATGTAAAAATCTAATTTAATTATTTTCATATATTGAATTAAGATTAACGACTCAATTTCAATTTATATAGTGAAAATTTTCTTTCTAAAGTGTAAAGAAACTACTTTTAAGAGTTGTTGAAAAATAAATTATTCAAAAAATATTGAAATTAAATAAAATTAAAATCAATATACGTATAAATAATTGTGTTATAAGTAATAAAAAAAATATATTTTAAAGTTAATAATAAATTAGGGTTGGTTCGGGTTAGTTTGGGTTATATTAGGTAAACCCATGAACCAATCCAACCCACAAAATATTCATTTATTCGAACCCAACCCAACCCAAACCCAAATGAGTTGATAACCCAACCCAAACCGCACGGGTTGGGTTGGGTTGTTTGGTTATTTCGGGTCATCGGGTTACTCCTAATCAACTTTTCAATTGTTTAATTTTGAAAATAAGTAGATTTGAAAAAATTGAAATGTTAGGCAACCACTAGAAATAACTTTTAAAATACTTTTAAAGTGCATTTTAAACCGCTTTTATCAAAAGAGTTTAAATAAAAATAATTTATTTAAAAGACACATTTTTCTTTAGACCATAAAAATCATTATTTATTTAACTTTTTTTTCCCTCTAAAACTTATTTTCTTTCCCTTTAACTAATAATGTGAGTATAACAAACATTTTCTCTCTAAATATTTTTTATATATGTCGAAATTTACTTTATTTAACTTTTCTCTAAAAAACAATTATCTTTATTTTTCTAAATTTCTATTTTTATGTCTCTACATAGTCATCTCTCAATAAAAATCTCTTTATCTTTCTGATTGACTTTTTCCTAAAAAAAAATAAATTAAGAACCTAACCAACCACCATTATCAAACAAATTTGATTTTCTTTCTTGAAAAAATAATAATTCTCAAATTCATAGTTTTTAATAAACATAAAAAATGCAGAAAGACAAAATTAAAAAAAATAAATGAAGAAAAAACTCAAATTTAATTCGCCACCCGTTAAAATATCATTTTCTAACCTCAAGATTATTATTTTATTTAGATCACTTGAACTAAAAAAAAAAACAAAAGGAGAAGGTAAATTAAATGAATTAAGAATGAAGAATTAATAAAAAAAAGAAACAAATAAATTAAAATGGAGGATGTTGATTGCATGGTAACACTAACCAATGTGATTCCATAGGCCGGGGGAAGTGTCCAGCTGTCGTCAGGGATTCGGTACCGGTGGGGTCCACTCAAAATTCAACGGTTTTTTTTAAAGATTTATTTATTTATTATTATTATTTATTATTTTTTTAAAATTTTATTTGAGCATTAGACCAATGCACGTTGGCGAACGCCAGATGAGAAAATGGAAGGTAATTAATTGGGAAAAAGAATAAAGCATTTTCAGCATTAATTATGGGGAAATTATATTTTATATAATTATTTTTCTTTCTTTTAGTACTATATATATATAAATGTAGTTGAGCTTTCCGAAGAAACATATTTTGTAGAGTTATGATGCGATGTGGTTCGATTTGTGTCTTGATCTCTAGTATTTCGTGAAGTAAAGGTTTTCTAGGAGTGCAGCTTCTGAATTCTCCTAGGCTCCCTGAAGTGTAGAATTTCTCCTTTGGAATGAGAACTCTTCTATTTATAGAGCTCTCTAATGAGCCTCGTGGACTTGGGCCTGACCTTTGGGCCCTATCAATTGGATTTGAGTTTGACTTTTGGACCCTATCAATTGGATTTGGGTTTGACTTTTGGACCCTATCAATTGGATTTGGGTTTGACTTTTGGACCCTATCAATTGGACTTGGTCTGACCTTTGGGTCCAATTAATTGGATTTGAGTCCATTTTGGTGACTTATCAGAATTTATCTTCAATTCCAATTTGGGACCCATGTCGACTCTTGTCTCAAAATGTGTTGATTTTGACATTTCGTCGTTAATTTAATAAATGACGTGATGATCCGTGATTGGTCCGAAATTTCTCCTCCAACAAATGCCCATTTTCGAGATTTGTCCATAGATGTGGGTGGATAAATCTAAAAAAAAGATAAAGATGCAAGTAATTCGATCTTGACTTTGATGCTCCCGATTTAATTAAATTGTGGATTTAGTGACAAGTTTAACTAAAATTTGTAATAGAGAACTACCAAAATTTTAATTTAAGAAAAATTTCAACCTTTATCTTGGACTTGATCTGATTTAGAGAGATAAAACGTTGGAATTCTCAAACTTTTTTTTTAAAAAAAAAAAAAATTCAGGTTTCATCTCAAATTGATTTGATTTAGAGACGAAACTTAAAATTTTTTAATTTAAAATGAAATTCAAGTTTCATCCCTAATTTAATTTGATTTGGAGGTTAAAACTTAGAAATTTGGTTATAAAAAAGAAATTTGGGATATGGCCAATTTGGAGGTAAAACTTATAAATTTGGAATTAAAAATGAAATTCAAATTTCACCTCCAATTTAATTTGATTTGGGGATGAAACTTAAAGTAATGAAAAATGTTAGGTACATGGCCAATAGTTTTAGAAAAAGGAAGGGAGGCAAAAATAATCAAGGATAAATGTTGGGGCTTAATTTTTTTTTTTTTTTTTATCAATTAAAATCTAGATTTAACCAAACCTAAGATTGACTGGATTCAATGGAGTCCCTATAAATAGAGCTCAAAGCCTTCTGCAATGTAGAGGGAAAAAAAAAAAACTTCCCAATTTCTTTTTTTTTTTTCCGCCAAGCTGCACCGAGCCACCATCTAGAAGCTAGCCAATCTGCCCTGTTGAGCTGAGCAGCACGCGACAGCCGAGCCGAGCCGTGAGCCACAGCCCTCGAATTGTCCAGCCGCCGTCTGCGAGGTTCGTCCGCATGCCTCTCGTCGTTGTTGTCTACTGCCGCTCATTACTACCGTCTGTCGTTGCTCATTGCCAGCCGCCGCTCGCCTGGGCTCACTGATGTACGACGACCCTGGCTTCATTTGGGGGAGGTGGCCTTAGGCTTCCTCCCCACTTTTTTTTTTCTCTATTTATTTTTTTTATTATTATTTTTTTGGGTTTCTTCTCTCTCTTTCTTTTTTTTCTTTATTTTTCAGTTTCTTCTCTATTTTTCTTTTTTCTTTTCTTTTCTTTCCTTTTTCTTTTCTTTTTTTTTCAGCAAAGTATTTTTGCTTTCTTTGTCTTTTCTGTTTTTTTGCAATACTTTTTTTTTTTAATTTTCTTCTTTTATTTTCTCTTTTTTTTTTCACAGGTTTTCTTTTCATAATTTTTTTTGTTTTCTTTTTTATCTTCTTTTTTGTTTTAACTTTTTTTCTTTTATTACAAACTATATGTATATATATATTTTCTCTTTTTTTGTCTTTTTTTTTTTCTGCAAAACTCTCTTTTTCCCTTTTTTGGCCCTTATTTTTTAAGCAAACAACATAAACAAAAATGTTTTCTTTTTTTTTTTCTTCTTCTTTTTTTTTTTTTTTATAATTTACTTTAGTTGCAACCATCATCATTCTCTTTTTTTTCCCCCTAACTTACTACTGACTTGCCCCCTCACTATTTTTTGTAGAAGTTAAAACTCAACTCAAGGGAGCACAAAAAGAACCATTTTTTTAATCTCACCGACCCGTCAATAATCTTAAAGGGTAGGTTTCTCCTTTCATAAGCTTTGTTTCGTAACAATTTTTTTTCTTTTTTTTTTTTTGTTGTAAAAATGTTCGGCCGCGTGACCGACTCTTTGGTATACATAGGGATGACCCCTACATGGTCTATCTATTGTATCCTTGTTCATGCTTCCTGATCGTCATGGGGGGAGGGGGGCGCAAAGGCTTACAACCCCCCATTCGATCACCCTAGGGACGATCCTAGAAAGGTCTACCTTGTAGTGCCATTTGTACAACTCGACCATCATGGGGGGATGGGGCGCAAAGACTTACAACTCTCCCATTCGATCACTCTAGGGATGATCCTGGAAAGGTCTACCTTGTAGCGCGGTTCATGCATCCTGATTGTCATGGGGGAGCCCCACAAAGGCTTACAACTCCCCCATTCGATTACCCTAGGGATGATCTTGGAAAGGTCTACCTTGTAGTGCCGTTCGTACATCCTGATCATCAGGGGGGAAGAGGAGGCCCACAAAGGCTTATAACTCCCCTATTCGATCACCCTAGGGACGATCCTAGAAGGGTCTACTACGGTTCCCCCATCCCTCTTCTTTTTTAGCAAATTGTCACAGAGAATGATTTTTTTTTTTAATCTCTGAACCCTATGGTTGATGCTCATCCCCCTATGACATTTTTTTGTAAAACAATTGTTCACTTCACCGAGCACGTTTCATCTGATGAGAGACACCTCGTGATTCTTAAAGATCAGAGTCAACCCATAAAGAAAGGACTTAGCTTTCTTGTGGCAAAGTCATTAATCGGTCCTTTCGTTGATCATTGGCCAAGTCTAAACGACAACATGATCCTTTCCAAATTATTGATGAAAGTGCCCTTGACCTTGAGAGAGCTTGCATGGATCCTGCGATCTTCTATTCATAAGAAGACCCCCTAATCTAGATCGAGTGCTAACTCTCGAACGTCGTATAATTGAGGGCCAAGTTCGTTGGAATGCCATGACAAAAGTCCCTGGAGAATTCGACTTTGTT
Organism: Benincasa hispida; assembly: GCF_009727055.1. Classification (NCBI taxonomy): domain Eukaryota; kingdom Viridiplantae; phylum Streptophyta; class Magnoliopsida; order Cucurbitales; family Cucurbitaceae; genus Benincasa; species Benincasa hispida. Next base: position 26,850,947 of record NC_052357.1, read on the forward strand.
GATTGTTATTGGGAGTGGCTCGAAGTTGTAGTTGGTCAAAACGAGCGATTCCTTCTTTACATTAGTTTGTTTGGCGTAATGACGGCCTCCTTATACATATATGATCGCAATGGTGACATAGTTCGAGCTTTGTGAAGTCTGGTGCCCTTCAAACAACACTCTTCATATTGTGGCGGGCGAAGCATCAATTTCTTTATGGGATCTCTGGTTGCTCGAGGCCTTCCGATCAAAGGAAGATTTTATGAGGAAGTGGTTCATTCCCTCAAAGAGCTAACCGGTTACCACGACAAAGAGAAGTACTTGCCGAATGTTGGGTTTTATGTCCTAAAACTCGCAGTTTGTAAAATGTTAAACATTTTCTATAGTCAATAAACTTATTATTGATTTTATATAAATTGTATACATGAAAGTCTAAATCCAATAAACTAAGACCCATGACTATTATATGAATATTTGAACTTTATGTGGAGACATAAGAGTGGATCAAGTTCGAGTAAATAGTCAAAATGATCTATAGTATATGAATAAGGTTGGGTACCTTATTCTGGTAATACTATTTGATGCAGCCTACTAGGTAGTTGTTACAAAGAGTTGTAAAGTGCTACATACGAAGTGATCCTAATTCGTACATATTATGACATGAGGAATGGAGGCGTCCTATGCAATGAGTTTGCATAAGATCGGACCAAGAAATAAGTCACTCTTACTTTATAACGTTGTTTATTGTATAAGACTGATTATTTCACTTAGATGACCTAGGTAACTCGATCTTAATCCTGAGCTAACTATGAACTCCTGTTTATTTTGAATTATCCTTAGATTTTCATAGGTGAGGGTTGGCTCAACAACGACGGCTCAATAAGCCTTCCATTTCAAGGGTAAGACTGAATAGATAGCTGGGGACATAAGGTGAAAGATGAAATTCACACCTACCCGATTTAGGGATAGGAGTAAGGTTGTTCTCTCAAGTACTAAATCCAGGTCTTAAACAAGGGGCCCCACCATCTCACTAGGCTGAGAGAGTTTTGGTTTAATGATTGGATCACAAACCAGTTGTTCATTAGAGGATCAGTAGGAACTTGAGGAACAAGAAGTAATCTCGAGGGTAAAAAAGATATTTGATCTAGCCGTTTTTACGAACAACCTATGAAAGGTTGACTTACTAATTATGGTTAAATCATGTGGACATATTATATCTACAGTGATGGGAGTGCAACTATGGGCTTTAGTGGAGTGACCCATTAGTTAACGAATGAGGGTAAATTTGGTCTAATGAGTTTAGCCAATTAATCTCGGATCGTTGGAGCTCATGATCTATAGGTCCGTGAGGTCCCCCTACTAGTTCGTAAATGGATTAGCTCTAGAGTAGCATGATAAGTTAATTTGAAACATTCAAATTAGAATTAAGGGAATTAGTAATTACATGAGATATAATTACGTGTTTAATTTTAGAATTAAACGGAATAGGAGAATCTATATTTAAATATGATTTAAATATATGAAGATGGTATGTGTAAAAATTAATTTAATATTTGATATTAAATTAATTAGTATTATTTAAAAATTAATTTATGAAATTAATTTTATTAAATTAATAAAATTTTCAGTTTTAAAATCAAAATTGATTTTGATGGAAATTGAAAAGTTGGTAACATGCACAAATGGAAAAACAAGTTTTTCCATTATTCATCTTCTACTTGCTCACACAAACACCATTTTCCTCCTCTTTATTTACTCCAAGCATGAGCTACAACCTATGCAACTATCTTCCTTGCATGATGGTCTGCATAAGCGATTGTGTAGCAGCGTGAGCTAAGCGATGCGTTGAAGTTCTATGAAATGGAACTAAGCGATCGTGTAACTATGGAGCTAAGCGATGTGATGAAGTTCTATGCGATAGAACTAAGCGATCGTGTAGCGGCACGAGCTAAACTATGCGTTGAAGTTTTATGCGATGGAGCTAAGCGATCGTCTAGCTGCCATGCTAAGCGATGCGTTGAAGTTCTATGCAATGGAACTAAGCGATCGTATAGCTGCGACACTGTTCGATGCGATGAAGTTCTATGCGATAGAGTGGAGTGATCGTGTAATTCTACCTGAGAGCTAAACAATTGCACTATGTGATAGACAACAGACACTAAGCGATCGTGTACCTCTGCCCAACACAAGGCGATGGTGTTAGACGATGGCCTTTAGTGTTACACGATCGGCCTTAGCAACATTTTGAGTTTAGATCGAGAGCAGTTGGTTCAATCGGTTTTCTCGAGGTCTAATCCAGTTCAGCCTCAAAGGGTTTTTGACTAGTCTGGTTCAGACTTATCCAGTCCAATTCAAGATGCTTGGGTTCGGTTTGGAGCAATTCGAGCGGTTCAAAGACGGTTTTGAAGATGTTTGTAATAGTCAGCCTTCTGTTTGCTTGTTTATGCCAAAACTAAAACTATATCAGTATGTGTTTAATTATTTATGCATTTGATGTATGTTATAATTAAATAAATCTTGTATGTGTATACAGTATGCCACTTAGATTTAAAGTCTCACCATAGGAAGCATGTTACATGCATTGAAAGTATGTTATAATTTGTTATAATATATAGTATGCATGTTAGGGTTTCTTGTATTTAATATAAGTGTTATATTAAATATTGAATGCCTTTGTGTATGTTATGGATGTTTAGTATGTCTAAAGTTTTATAAGTTGTTATAAAATTGGGTTAGACATTTAAAATTCATAAAGAACAGCTACATGCTCACGTAGGTTGACCACTTGTTTTAATAGTTAAAACTTATAAATTTTGGTTACAAACTCATATCAGTTCATAAACCCGTCTAAGGCTGGGGGCACTTAAGTTGATGGTTTACGGAACACCTCCTACTTGGGGATTATGACCGAGAGATTGAGCGTTGGTAACGGGTTTTATGAGCATACGTGAGCGATGTAAGGTAATAAAATGGTTTATCACCTAGACATCGTAGGTTAAAATCCAACTATAAGCGTTATACTTGGATAAACCACATAGACTTAGGGTTGTTTTTATTAGCGGGAAAAAAACCTAAGTATAAGTCTACCCAATTAATAGAACACTTTAATGGCAGTTTAATAACTTCTATATGATAAAGTTATTAAAACACTTCAGTAGGAGATTAATAACATATACGATATGTTATTTTTAGCTCTCACGTCTCTATTCACAATCGAGATTTAAGCGGTACTTCGTGTTACCTTGGGAGTGACCTCCATACGAAAAGTATTTTTTTAGCTTAAATCTAGATTGCGGTGAATAAGGGAAAGTTATTCAAACATAAATCAATTATTTGATATATAGATTTCAACTACCACGTCTCCACATAGTTTACACCGTGAGATTCATATGACGCTTTGTGTCACCCTGGGAGTGACCTCCATACGAGAAGTGTTTGCATGAGTCAATAACAAGGTAAACGGAGGAAGTTGTTTATAGTAAGTGGGTAAAGGATATGTGTCAATATATCCTACGGTCTCTTCGTTAGTTTGGACCATAAGATTCCTATGTTGCACCTGCTGGTTTGCTTTAGGCGGCTCTTGCTAGTCGTTTAACAACGACTATCCCCTCGGAAGGTTGTAACATAGGATTTGGAACAACTCAAACTCCAGAAATGGATAAGATTTCTTAGATCCATTCCCAACCTTGACTCTCCATTTCGGTAGCATATTTGGGGCCGATCTCCGACGTCTGAAAACGGAGGGTTACACTTATAGAATTATTAAGAGTGTTAGTAATTTTTGACCGAAAACGGTAACTAAACGATTATAGGAATAAGAGTTATTCTGGAGATAGTGTTTGGTCAAAATTGTTTGCTTTAGTGAAGGAGTATCTGACTACCCTTCGGTAGCACTTATTCTGACTCACTAAAGTACCATTGCAAATAAATAATGATTATGGGTACATTATTACTTTTTGCTAAAACCTGATTTTGGATTTAGTTACAATTTGCTAATTAGAATTTGTTTAAATTTTATCAGCATGTTGAATTCTTTTAGAATACTCACTTCCGAATTAAATAACAGTAAAATCAAATCAACAAACAAATTACTAGCAGTTGATTACACCAAAAGAGTTTTAACAGAGGATTGTCCTCTATCTCTCAACTCATCTTAAATTTTGAATTGTATAGATAAGAATGCAGAATTCGAACAACAAGATAAATATGATTTACTTGTTATCGAAGCATGTTTAGTGGAAAATGATAAAATCTGGATAATTGATTCAAGTGCCACTAATCATGTTTGTACTATCTCACAGGAAACAAGTTCCTGGAGACAATTGACAGAAGGTGAAAAAATCTTTAAGGTAGGGACCATGGAGGTTGTTTCAGCTAAAGCAGTGGGAGATATGAAGTTATTTATAGGAGATAAGTACATTTATCTGAAAAACGTGTATTACTTTCCTTCTATGAAAAGGAATCTAATATCTATCTCTTGTTTGATAGAACAAAATTATAAAGTTTATTTGGAAAATGATAAAGTGTACGTCAATACAAGAAGTAAACAGATTTGCTCTGCAAAATTATAAAATAACTTGTATATGTTAAAACCAACTGAGGTTAAAGTCATATTGAACATAGAGATTTTTAAAACTACCGAGACTCATAAGAAAAGGAAAATTTCTCTAAATGCCTATCTTTGGCAGTTGAGACTGAGTCACATAAATCTCAACAGGATTGAGAGATTGGTTAAGAACGGCCATCTAAATAAGTTAGAAGATAGTTCATTACTACCTTGTAAGTCCTGTCTCGAGGGTAAAATGAAAAAAAAGATCTTTTTCTGGAAAAGGTCTTAGAGCCAAAGAACCCTTAGAGCTGATACATTTAGACCTTTGTGGGCCTCTAAATATTAGAGTGAGAGGAAGGTATGTATATTTCATCAGCTTTATAGATTATTATTCCAACTATGGATATATTTACCTAATGCACCAAAAGTCTGAAACTTTTGAAAAGTTCAAAGAGTATAAGGCTGAGGTTGAAAATCAATTAGGTAAAAAGATTAAAGCACTTCGATCAGATCGAGGTGGTGAGTATATGGACTCAGAATTCCAGAACTATTTGATAACACATGGAATCCAGTCTCAACTCATAGACCCTGGTACACCTTAGCAAAACGGTGTGGCAGAAAGGAGAAACAAAACCTTGTTGGACATAATTCGTTCCATGATGAGTTACGCTCAATTACCAAATTCTTTATGGGGATATGCACTAGAAACTGCAGTGTATATTTTGAACATAGTTCCCTCGAAATGTGTTTCTAAAACACCTTACGAGCTTTGAGAGGATGAAAAGGAAATTTACGTCACTTCAGAATTTAGGGTTGCCTAACACATATGTTGGTGCAAAATCCCAAAAAGTTGGAACGCCGTTCAAAAATATGCCTATTTGTAGGCTACCCCAAAGAAACAAAAGGTGGTTTCTTTTATGATCCTCAGGAAGACAAGGTATTTGTATCGACAAATGAAACCTTCCTAGAGGAAGACCATATGAAGAATCATCAACCTCATAGTAAGCTAGTAATAGAAGAAATGTCCAGATAAACAACAAATGTATCAACAATCAACAAGAGTTATTGATAGAGCAGGTCCATCAACAAGAGTTGTTGATGAAACTGGGACTTCATATCTTTCTCAAGAGTTGAGAATGCCTCGTCATAGTGGGAGGGTTGTGCAACAGCCTGACCGGTATATGGGTTTGACTGAAGCTCAAGTCATCATACCAGATGATGGTTTAGAGGATTCATTGTCTTTTAACCAAGTAATGAATGATGTGGATAAAGACCAATGGATTAAAGCCATGGACCTTGAAATGGAATCTATGTATTTCAATTCTGTCTAGGATCTTGTAGATCAACCTGAAGGGGTAAAACCCATCGGTTGCAAATGGATCTATAAGAGAAAACGAGACCAAGCCAGTAAGGTACAGACCTACAAAGCAAGACTTGTGACAAAAGGGTTTACCCAAAGAGAGAGGGTAGACTATGAAGAAACTTTCTCTCCAATTGCCATGATAAAGTCAATTAGAATACTCTTGTCATAGCTTTATTTTATGATTATGAAATATGGCAAATGGATGTCAAGATAGCTTTTCTGAATGGCTATTTTGAAGAGAGTATCTATATGTCTCAACCAGAAAGGTTTATATGGCAAGATCAAGAGCAAAAGGTTTGCAAACTTAATCGATCCATTTATGGGTTGAAAAAAGCTTCTAGATCCTGGAATATGAGATTTGACATTGTGATTAAATCTTATGGCTTTGAACAAAATGTTGACGAACCTTGTGTATACAAGAAAATTGTTAACAAAACTGTTGCTTTTCTGGTGTTGTATGTTGATGATATTCTACTCATTGGGAATGAGGTAGAATTTCTAGTTGACGTTAAGAGATCACTAGCTTCGCAATTCCAAATGAAAGATTTTGGAGAAGTACAATATGTTCTTGGAATCAAAATAGTTCGGAATCGTAAGATCAGAACATTAGCATTATCTCAAGCATTTTATATAGATAAGATGTTGTCTAAGTATAAAATGCAAAATTCCAAGAAAAGATTATTATCTTTCAGATATGGAATTCATCTATCTAAGGAACAAAGTCCTAAGACACCTCAAGGGATTGAGGAGATGAATCGAATTCCATATGCATTAGTAGTAGGGAGTTTAATGTATGTAATGTTGTGTACTCGCCTCGATATATGCCATGTCATAGGAATAGTCAGCAGATTTCAGTCCAATCCTAGATATGATCATTGAACCACTGTTAAAAACATTCTCAAGTATCTTAAGAGAACGAGATATTATATGCTTGTGTATGGTGCCAAGGATCTGATCCTTACTAGATACACTGATTCTGACTTCCAGACCGATATTGATTCTAGGAAATTAACTTCGGGATCAGTATTCACTCTGAATGGAGGAGCAGTAGTGTCGAGAAGCATCAAGCAGAGTTATATTGTAGACTCCACAATGGAAGCTAAGTATGTAGCTGCAAGTGAAATAGCAAAAGAAGTAGTATGGCTCAGAAAGTTCCTGATAGAACTGGAAGCAGTTCCTAATACGCACATGCCTATCACTCTCTGTTGTGACAACAGTGGAGCAGTTACAAATTCAATGGAACCACGAAGCCATAAAAGAGGAAAGCATATCGAGTAGAAGTATCATCTCATCAGAGAGATTGTAAACAGAGGAGACATAATTGTCACCCAGATTGCTTCACAAAACAACTTAGCTGATCCGTTTACAAAGGCCCTCTCGGCTAAAGTGTTCGAGAGTCACCTAGTAGACTAGGTCTACGAGTTTTGTATCATGAGGGCAAGTGGGAGAATTTATGGGTATTGTAATGCCCTAGTTTATTATAGTTGTTACAAAGAGTTGTAAAGTGCTACATACGAATTGATCCTAATTCGTACATATTATGACATGAGAAGTGGGGGCATCCTATGCAATGAGTTTACATAAGATCGAACCAAGAAATAAGTCACTTTTACTTTATAACGCTGTTTACTGTATAAGACTGACTATTTCACTTAGATGACCTAGGTAACTCGATCTTAATCCTGAGCTAACTATAAACTCTTATTTATTTAGGATTATCCTTAGATTTGCATAGGTGAGGGTCGACTCAACAACGACGACTTAATAAGCCTCCCATTTCAGGGGTTAGACTGAATAGATAGTTAGAGACTTAGTGTACAAGATGGAATTCACACCTACCCGATTTAGGGATAGGAGTAAGGTTGTTTTCTCAATTACTGAATCCAGGTCTTGAACAAGGGGCCCTACCCCCTCACTAGGCTAAGAGAGTTCTAGTTAGTGATTGGATCACAAACTAGTTGTTCATTAGAGAATCAGTAGGGACTTGAGAAACAAGAAGTAATATTGGGGGCAAAGAGTGTAGGATTATATCAACAATAACGGAAGCACAAGGATCATCTAAGCACTCAAATTCACTAATTTTGGCAAAATATAAAGTATGCTTTTGCAGAAAAATGAGTTTCAAGACATACCTCTTGTAGAACATCTTCAAAGCTTCTTTACTAGCTGCTATCTTCTTTAAATCTTGTTGTAGACCACCTTAAGATCTTCCCCACTATTCTCTTGATGCTCTAGATTGAGTTGTGGGACTCAAAACAAGCTTGAATCAAGGGTAGAAGGAGAAATGCTCACTGCCGAAAACTAGCTGAAGAACTCTTTCTTCAAACCCAATTTTCTCTCAAAATCTCTGTAGATTGCATGCTCGATTTTCACTCCAACATGCAAAGAGAAGTTGCATGAGTTGCAGCTCATGCTTGGAGAAGACAAGGCAAAGATATTGCCATTTGAGTGAGCTACTTAGATGATGGATAATGGAAAAGCTTCTTTTTCCATTTTGTGTGTTTTGTTTTCTAATTTTCCAATTTTATCTAAAAATCAAAATTTGAATTTATAAAATCTATTTTGATTTTAAAAATGAAAATTTAATTAATTTCATAAATTAATTATTAAATAAAACTTAATTAATTTAATATCAAATATTAAATTAATTTTAACACATATCCATGTTTATATATTTAAATCACATTTAAATATATAAATTCTCCTATTTCGTTTTACTCTAAAATTAATCATATAATTATATCTCATATAATTACTAATTCCCTTAATTCTAATTTGAATGTTTCAAATTAACTCATCACGCTATTCTAGAGCTAGTCCGTTACGAGCTAGTAGAGGGACCTCGCAGACCTACAGATCATGGGCTCCAACGATCCAAAATTAATTGACTAAACTCATTAGATCCAATTAATCTCCATTCGTTAACTACTGGGTTACTCAACTAAAGCCCATAGTTGCACTTCTCTCACTGTAGATATATTATGTCCACATGATTAACCATAATCAGTAAGTCGACCTTTCATAGGTTGTTTGTAATAATGGCTGGGTCAAATATCTGTTTTACCCCTAAGATTACGTCTTATTCCTCAAGTCCTTACTGATCCTCTAACGAACTACTGGTTTGTGATCCAATCACTAAACCGAACTCTCTCAGCCCAGTGAGAGGGTGGAGCCCCTTGTTTAAGACCTGGATTTTGTACTTGAGAGAATAACCTTTCTCCTATCCTTAAATCGGGTAGGTATGAACTCCATCTTGCAAGGTTATGTCCCCAACTATTCATCCGGTCTTATTCCTAAAATGGTAAGCTTATTGAGCAATGTTGTTGAACTACTCTCACCGTTTGGAGATCAAAGGATAATCCCGAACAAACAAGAGTTCATAGCTAGCTCAGGATTAAGATCGAGTTAACTTAGGTTATATAGGTGAAATAGTCAGTCTTAAACAGTAAACAACATTATAAAGTAAGAGTGACTTATTTCTTGATCTCGATCTTATGTAAACTCATTGCATATGACACCTTCACTCCTCATGTCATAACATGTACGAATTAGAATCACATCGTATGCAACACTTTACAACTCTTTGTAACAACTACAGAGTAGGCCGCATCCAATGGTGTTACCAGAATAAGGTACCCAATCTTATTCATGTACCATAGATCATTTTGACTATTTACTCGAACCTGATCCACTCTTATGACTTCACATAAAATTCAAGTACTCATACAATAGTCATGAGTCTTAATTTATTGGATTTAGACTTTCGTACAATTTATGAAATCAATATCAAGTATATTGATTATAGAAAATGTTTATCATTTTACAAACTGCGAGTTTTTAGGATATAAAACCCAACAAAGAGTGGATCAGGTTCGAGTAAATAGTCAAAATGATCTATAATATATGAATAAGGTTGGACACCTTATTCTGGTAACACTATTGGATGTGGTCTACTCTGTAGTTGTTACAAAGAGTTGTAAAGTGCTACATACAAAGTGATCCTAATTCGTACATATTATGACATGAGGAGTGGGGGTGTCCTATGTAATGAGTTTGCATAAGATCGGACCAAGAAATAAGTCACTGTTACTTTAGAACATTGTTTACTGTATAAGACTGACTATTTCACTTAGATGACCTAGGTAACTTGATCTTAATCTTGAGCTAACTGTGAACTCCTGTTTATTTGGGATTATCCTTAGATTTGCATATGTGAAGGTTGGCTCAACAACGCCGGCTTAATAAGTCTCCCATTTCAGGGGTAAGACTGAATAGATAGCTGGGGACATAGGGTGCAAGATGGAATTCACACATACTCGATTTAGAGATAGGAGTAAGGTTGTTCTCTCAAGTACTGAATCCAGGTCTTGAACAAGAGGCCCTACCCTTTCACTAGGCTGAGAGAGTTTTGGTTTAGTGATTGGATCACAAACTAGTTGTTCATTAGATGTTTAGTAGGAACTTGAGGAACAAGAAGTAATCTTGGGGGTAAAACAGATATTTGACCCAACCGTTATTACGAACTAGTAGAGTGACCCATTAATTAACGAATGGGGGTTAATTTGGTCTAATGAATTTAGCCAATTAATCTCGGATCGTTGGAACCTGATCTATAGGTCTACGAGGTCCGCCTACTAGCTTGTAAATAGATTAGCTCTAGAATAGTATGATGAGTTAATTTGAAACGTTCAAATTAGAATTAAGTGAATTAGTAATTATATGAGATATAATTATGTGTTTAACAGAATAAGAGAATCTATATTTAAATATGATTTGAATATATAAAGATGGATATGTGTAAAAATTAATTTAATATTTGATATTAAATTAATTAGTATTATTTAAAAATTAATTTTATTAAATTAATAAAATTTTTCAGTTTTAAAATCAAAATTGATTTTGAAATAGGTTTTGATGGAAATTGAAAAGTTGGTAACATGCACAAATGGAAAAACAAGTTTTTCCATTATCCATCTTCTACTTGCTCACACAAACACCATTTTCCTCCTCTTCATTTACTCCAAGCATGAGCTGCAACCCATGCAACTATCTTTCTTGCTGATGGTCTGCAATATATTGAAGAGATTGGAGTGATTTTGCAATAGGAAATCGATAGAATTTTAGTTGAAAATTCGTGGTGAAGAAGGTATTCTTCAACTAGATTGCTACTATGAGCATTTCTCAAAAATCCCTTGTTTCAAGCTTGTTTTGAGTCCCACAACTCAATCTAAAGCACCAAGAGAATAGTGGGGAAGATTTTGAGGTGGTCTGCAACAAGATTTGGAGAAGTTTGCAGCTGGAGATTGAACCTTGAAGAAGTTCTACAAAGGTATGTCTTGAAACTCACTTATTTCTGCAAGAGCATGCTTTATATTTTGCCAAAATTAATGAATTAGAGTGCTTAATGATCTTTGTTGCTTCTGCTGCTGCTGATACAATCCCACACCAAAAACATGTGAACACCTTTTTCAAGCATATTTTTCGATAGTGTGCTCGTAGAGAGAAAATCGCATGACTCCTTCGAAGCATGACTCCTTAGTGTCTATCAGCTTCTGGATCTCTTTTCGGTTCTTGAGGGCTTGTAAATATGACAAGCTAATTACATAGAAGCAAAAGAAAGCCTCTCGTTCCCAGTCCACGCAAAATCCTAACGGTACGCATATCGCGTTTCGAGATTGGTCGAGCAGGGAAAACATGTTATTCGCAGAGCTGGAGGTATGAGATAAGTTGAAGGACAAACCTATCTGGCCGCCTTTCTATCCTACTGGTTATGTATTTTTGAATTTCCTCAGAAGGGACCTTACATTCTCCTTGGGGTCTTTAGAATGGCTAGTTCGATGGCTAATGGGATTGTTTACAGTCTCGCCGTTTCGATCTTGGCCAATATCTACCATGGTCTAGGGATGATAACAGAGGCTTCAAACCTAATTGGTCATATGGACTTTCACTTCCCTATGCGTTATGTCCATGACTGGCTGGCCCATTACTTCAAGACACATTACCCCGTCCTTGCAGCTGTTCGGGATCCCAAGATGGCCAACTTTTCTGGCGAAGGTGGCTCAATTTACTTTGACGAGTACGAGGCACGAGAGCTGATCCACAATGGCGCCAGTATTCAATGGCACGCGAGCATTCAGAACAGGAGCAGGCATGAGCCTCTGATTGATGATAGAGATCTATATTTTCTGAAGTTCAGTTATTTCTCCAGCGTGCGATCAAGCTATTTATCCTCCTAATGTGGGAATGTCTGAACTATAGAGTCGTGTAGTCCCTTTCGCTTCGGGCGACAGTTTGGCTTCCATCAGGACATTCTGAATGATATAGGGGGAATACCACCCGCCCCTATGCTGAAGAATGTTTTACATTACTGAAAAAAGACACAAGTCCTTGTCTCAAGTATTCCTTTCGATTCGTACATTGGATCCCCACACCCATGTTACTCCACGGTTTAAGGATTGATGGTTAACAAAGCACGAGAACTACTTCGAAGAGAATTGTCATCTGTTAGTAACCAGTCTATTCTTCCCCCAGCGCCACTCAGACTACCCAAAGGTACGACCATGGAGGTAAGCAACTTCACCTGACTGAGGAGGTGGCATCGATCACACAAAAGGACACTTCCAAACCGATTGAGAAGGATAGTCATAGTAGTACCGACGACCGTCATTGGAAACGTCCTTCCAAAAAGCACAGGGCATCGGATATCGATTTTCTTAAGAGAGTTCAGAATGATCTGGTGGCACCTAACACTCTCAACCTACTGATACGTCGTCTCTCTCTCCATTTTTTTTTTAAAAAAAATTCCTCTCATCTCATCTTTTTTACTATATGGTTTACATTTAGTCTTCTCTTTTTGTAGTCACCCTTGAACCTCTCTCTTCAAGGACTTGAGGTGTCGCAAAGTGAAGAATCTTTGGTAGGCCCTTTTGTCGTTGACTTAGCCATTAAGGGAGTTGGTACTTTTGAAGTGCTGCCAGTGGATCCCATGCCAAGGTCCTATCTAGTTCGTGCTATCCCTGGTGACATCCCTCATGTCAAGGAGGCGGTGGTCATTGAGAATATCGAGGCTTCAGATTCTGTAACCAAGGAAAATAGTTGCCCCTTAGTGCCTGCAACAGTAAGGGTTCTCCATCGCAGAGAAGCGTCGAGGGTTTTAGCAAGTTCAAATGATTGTGAGCTCCTGAGGCGAGTAAATAGGGCAACACCCCTGGCCGTTCCTGAGGTTTTCGAGTTCTATGCTGCCAATGTGGTTTCTGACGTTCGACGCCATGCAACTTTAGCCATGTGGGAGACTATTCACAAGAAGATCATGCTTACTTCTTTCGAGAAGGTCATCTATTTGGAGAAAGAAACTCATGAGATATTCCAAGCCATTTTCGAATTTTTTGGTGCCAACCTCCCTCCTCTCAGAAAACTTGTAGATGAGTATTTTTGAAACTTGGAGAAGTATAATCAGTTTCAGCTATCCTTTTCCTCTCAATTAATCAGACAAGTAAAAAGCAACGTTTGGAGGAGGCTAAGCTTGATATGGAGAAAATACTATACGATGAGAGTAGTGCTTTTTCTAAAAGAAAAGCTTTACTTGAACGCGACTCTCGAGCCTTACAAGAAGAGAAGGAACTATTAGTCAGTTTGGAGGCCATCAGGGACGAACGGGTCGAAATATCACGGCTAATTTCTAAAAGAAAAGGCCTTTTGACTCGGCATAAGCTTGAGGCCTCGGAGATGCGAAGGGCGATAAATGAGATCGAGACCACCTCAGTCCTTTCTGATAAAGATGTCAAAGCTTTGAATGTCCTACGTTAGGTGTTAAAAGCCATGCAGCAGGAGCTGGGGAACTACCATTGGGTACCTTGACTTGATGTAGCTTGTCTTATTGTATTAGGCGTACATCAGTAGGCAGTGGCCTAGGAGTTTTTTTTTTTTTTTTTTTTTTTTTTTCTTGTATATCTCTTTTAGTTACTAGATTCAACTATTGTAGTGCTAAAATCTATTATATGGAAGTTTATTTTATTTCCTCAGTGATGTTCTCTGACGCCTTGTACCTTCTTTAAGTATCTGCTTCTTTTATTTGTTTCTTTATCCATTTATTTATTTTTTTACACTAGACACATGTACATACACATATATATTTTTTGATCACGTTACTGAACTTAAATTTCTTTAAGCTGCCTACGTACCCCTTATAATGACGGGGATCAAGTCATAATGTAGTTCATACAATTTTATTTTATTTATTTATTTTTTTTTTTTTTACGTTTGTCAAGCGTAAAACTTCTTGAGAAACTTGTCATTGATTGGGCCGATTCTTAGTCCATCTTGATCAACTATCTTGTATGCTCCACTTATGTAGACTTCTTTGACGACGTAGGGCCCATCCCATTTAGGTGTAAACTTATTCCCCATATGTCTTGTCGTGATAATTGGTCTTCTTACGTCAAGCAATAGATCACCAACTTGTAACGATCGAGGCTTTACATGTTTATCGAAGGCTTTAGACATTCACGCTTGGTAACATTCCAACACTTGTTAATCTTCTAATCGTATTTCATCCAGTGCTTCCAACTCTTGGAGACGTAGTTTAGCATTGTCCTTTGTAGTCAACCCCTCTATCACTACCATTCTTAGCGATGGAATTTCTCTTTCCAAAGGAAGGACAACTTCTACCATATAAACGAGAGAGTATGGGGTGACTTCTGTAGGGGTACGGTGAGTGGTGCGATAAGCCCACAACGCTTTACCGATCTTTTCCTGCCAATCTCTCTTCGACTTGGAGACAATTTTCTTCAGCAGGTTGGATAATGTCTTTTTGAATGCCTCTGCCAACCCATTTGCGGCGGCGTTATACATGGACAACTTGTATTGCTTGAATTTGAATTTTTTGCATAACCTGTCCATTAAGCTGTTGGAGAATTGTCTCCCATTATCTATCACGATTTGATGGGGAATATCATACCGATAAATGAATGAGTGCGGATAAAGTCCACCACATTTTCTTTCTTAGCTTCCCTTAAAGCGACATCCTCAGCCCATCTTGAAAAGTAATCAGTGGCTGCAAGGATGTATGAGTGCCCTGCTGATGACTTAGATGTTATAGGACTGACCAGATCGAGCCCCCATGCTTCGAAAGGCCACGAGGCTATAGTCGGATGCAGAGGCTCGGGCGATTGATGATGAAATTCGTATGATATTGACAGGCTTCGCACCTCTTTGCATATTTCATCGAGTTCTAAATCATCCCCGGCCAATAGTAACTCATTCTTTTCCGCTGGAATTGTAACTTTGGTCCAACTTGATACGCGCCACATACGCCTGAGTGTGCTTCCTCTAAAGTCTTTGCTGACTCCTCTTTACCGAGGCATCGAAGGAAGAGTCCTTCAAGGGATCGACGGTATAAGACCCCTTTGTAGTAAATGAAATGCGTGGCCTTCCTTCGAACCTCGATTTTACAGTGGGGGTCGTCTGGAAGCCTTTTATGCTAAAGGTAATCTATGATGGGCTATCACTAGTCTTCCTCATCGGTTAGGTAGATTGATATCGCATTCATTTCCTCACATGCAGTTTAGACCGGAGGTATAATCCATCTCCGACAAAGCGATATATTATGGGGCAAATTATCTAAGACCGTTAAGAACGTAGCTAGGTTTGCTAAGATGTCTGCTTTCTTATTTTCTGTCCTCGGGACAAGCTCCAACGTCACACTTTCGAATTTTTCCATCAACTGGCGAGCATAAGTGAAGTAAGTGTTGGGCTTTATGTCCTAAAACTCGCAGTTTGTAGAATGATAAACATTTTCTATAATCAATATACTTAGTATTGATTGCATAAATTGTATGAAAGTCTAAATCCAATAAACTAAGACCCATGATTATTGTATGAGTACTTGAACTTTATGTAGAGACATAAGAGTGGATCAGGTTCGAGTAAATAGTCAAAATGATCTATAATATATGAATAAGGTTGGGCACCTTATTCTGGTAACACTATTAGATGCGACCTACTCTGTAATTGTTACAAAGAGTTGTAAAATGCTATATACGAAGTGATCCTAATTCGTACATATATGACATGAGGTGTGGGGCATTCTATGCAATGAATTTGTATAAGATCAGGACCAAGAAATAAATCACTCTTACTTTATAATGTTGTTTACTGTTTAAGACTAACTATTTCACCTAGATGGCCTAGGTAGCTCGATCTTAATCTTGAGCTAACTATGAACTCCTATCTATTCGGGATTGCCCTTAGATTTGCATAGGTGAGGGTTGACTCAACAACGCCGACTCAACAAGACTCCCATTTTAAGGGTAAGACCGGATAGATAGTTAGGGACATAGGGTGCAAGACAGAGTTCACGCCTACCCGATTTAGGGATAGAAGAAAGGTTGTTTTCTCAAGTACTGAATCTAGGTCTTGATCAAGGGGCCCCATCCTCTCACTGGATTGAGAGAGTTTGGTAGTGATTGGATCACAAACTAATTGTTCATTAGAGGATCAGTAGGGACTTGAGGAATAAGATGTAATCTTGGGAGTAAAACAGATATTTAACCCAACCGTTATTATGAACAACTTGTGAAGGGTCGACTTGCTGATTATGGTTAAATCATTTGGACATAATATATCTACAGTGAGGGGAGTGCAACTATGGGCTTTAGTGGAGTGACTCATTAGTTAACGAATGAGGATTAATCTAGTATAATGAGTTTAGCCAATTGATCTCGGATCGTTGGAACCCATGATTTGTAGGTCCGTGAGGTCCTCCTATTAGCTCATAATGGACTAGCTCTAGAATAGCGTGATAAGTTAATTTGAAACGTTCAAATTAGAATTAAAGAAATTAGTAATTATATGAGTTATAATTACGTGTTTAATTTGAGAACTAAACGGAATAGGAGAGTTTATATATATTTAAATATGATTTAAATATATAAAGATGGATTTGTGTTAAAATTAATTTAATATTTGATATTAAATTAATTAATCTTTATTTAATAATTAAACTTTTCAGTTTTAAAATCAAAATAGATTTTATAAAATCATTTTTGATTTTATGATAAAATTGAAAATTTAGAAAAAATAAAACACAAAATGGAAAAGCTTGATTTTTCATTATCCATCTCTTTACTTGCTCACACAAAAAGCATTCAACTTAGCCTTGTCTTCTCTAAGCATGAGCTACAACTCATGCAACTCTCTCCTTTTTATGTTGATCTGCAATATAATGAAGAGATTGGAGTGAAATTCGGTCATGCAATCTATAGAGAATTTTAGAGAAAATTCGAGTTGAAGAAAGGGTTTTTCATCAAGATTGCTGCTGTGAGCTTTTCTTCTTCATCCCTTGATTCAAGCTTGTTTTGAGTCCCACAACTCAATCTAGAGCACCAAGAGAATAGTGGAGAAGATCTTGAGGTGCTCTGCAACAAGATTCGGAGAAGATAGTAGCTGGAGAAAGAGCTTATAAGAATTCTACAAGAGGTATGTCTTGAAACTCACTTTTTTTCTGCAAGAGCATGCTTTATATTTTGTCAAAATTAGTGAATTAGAGTGCTTAGATGATCCTTGTGCTTCTGTTATTGCTGATACAATCCTACAGTAAGGTTTTAAGTCATCATGCTTTACATCGTACTGGGATAAGAGTTGATTGATTATCAACTTTAAGTCACTGAAAACCTCTATACAAGCTACCCTAATCTCAGAGGCCATTTGGAGACCAATTATCAAGGCTTGGCATTCGGCGACATTGTTTGAGCATAACTCAGTAAGTGCGAAGCTATAAGGCAGTATGCGCGTTTCTGGCGAAATGAGGATGATACCTGCCCCCACACCAGTTCTCTGTGCCACACCATCAAAGAACATGACCTACAACCCTGAGGTTTTTGTGAAGAGAATTTCATCGTCGGGTAAGTCTTCACTTAACTTCCAATCTGATGGAATGGGGTGATCTACCAAGAAGTCAACCAATGCCTGCCCTTTAACTACCCTTTGTGATACATAAACGATGTCGTACTGTTAAAGCATGATTGCCCACTTGGCTAAACAACCTGAGATGATTGGCCTGGATAGAACGTACTCGATGGGATCGGCTTTCGCAATTAAGTGGATTGTGAAGGCTTGCATGTAGTGCCTCAACTTATCTATGGTGAAGAAGAGCGCAAGGCACGTCTTCTTAATAGAAGAATAGTTGATCTCAACTCCGTTTAGGGTCCTACTTAAGTAGTAGAGAGCACGTTCTTTTCCCTTCTTTTCCTCTTTTGCCAACAGTGCCCTCAGCGATCTCTCTTGCGTTACGATGTACAGTATCAATGGCTTGCCCGCTACTCGAGCTCCTAAGATAGGGGGGCTAATTAGGTACCTCTTTTTTCTATCGAAGGCATTTTGTTAGGCCTCATTCCATTCGAATTTATCTCCTTTTCTCATCAGTCTCTGAAAGGGTTGACACTGCCTTGCCAGGTTAGAAATAAACCTCCAGATGTAGGCCAGACATCCTTGCAAACTTCTCAATTCATGTAGATTCCTTGGTCTTGGCATCTTCTGGATGGCATCGATCTTGGATTGATCTATCTCTATCCCTCGATGTCTCACAACGAAGCCCAGAAACTTTCCTGAAGTTATGCCAAACACGCATTTGAGGGGGTTCATCTTTAACTGGTACTTTCGCAGGCGATCAAACACAGTTCTTAGATCTTTCAAGTGGTCATGTCGTCGCTTGGTCTTGACCATAAGGTCATCCACATAGCATTCCACATGTTTGTGCAACATATTGTCAAACACCTTCTGCATGGCACATTGATAAATAGCGTCAACATTCTTCAACCCGAAGGGCATCACCTTGTAGCAATATATCCCTTTTAGGGTTCAAAATGCTGTCATTTTCTCGTCCGGGAGGGCCATTCGTATCTGGTTATACCTCGATGATTCGTCCATGAAGGATAAGGCCTCATGTCCCGTTGTCGCATTGACCATGATCTCTGTGATGGGCAATGGAAAATCGTCTTTCGGGCATGCATTGTTTAGGTCGCGAAAGTCCACGCAGACATGAAATTGTCCATTCTTTTTTCTAACTGGGACAATGTTGGCTATCCACGTTGGGTATTAGACTTCGCAGATGAACCCGACTTCAATTAACTTATTGACTTCACCCTCAATCTAGGGGATAAGTTCCGGCCGAATGTGTCGTTGAGCCTGTTTAACGGGTTGACACCTCTGTTTGATCGCGAGATGGTGGACTGTTACCTTCGAATCTAGTCTCGACATCTCTTTATATGACCAAGCAAAAACATCCCTGTATTTGGTGAGCAAACTCATGTATTTGCCCTCTTCCCCTTCCGAGAGGGATGCACTGATGAAAGTCGAACGCGACTCCTCTACTGTGCCCATATTCACCTCTTTTAGCTCGTCCACATTGGATTGACCACTATCCTCTAGACCTTCTGGAGTGTCTCCATTCCCTCCTCAGTCATACCCTCTTCAGATTCTTCGGTGATGGTGATGTGGTGGCACTAAGTTTCGCTTTCCTCATGCTCTAAATTTCCGTTATGAGGATTGGTGAAAACACGTTGTGCCTCTTTACTTTGTGCGAGCCTTCACTTGTGTTTAAAGTAACGAAGGTCTTTCTCTTCATGCGTGAGGGGACGGTACTGTGGATTTCTCCATCACTTCTTGCCTCTCCTAATGGATTCTTGTTCAATGGCCTTTCAGCATCTTGAAGGTCGAGGCGTCGCGAAATTGAGGCTCGGGGTATTGGCCCCCTCTTTCTTATAGCCGTTTCGGAGGCATCACTGCAGGATTTTCCCTTCCCTTTTGTCTCACTAGAGACATATTCGTCGAGGGGATCTTCAACCCTTTCGTGCTTTAGGCGATAGAAAACGAAAGTGCGGGGTTTTCCTTTGATTTCCTTTGGAATTGGACTTAGTCTCTCGAAGGATGAACGTTGCACCACCACTGATGGCTGACAGATGATTTCCTCATTTCCTTCATTCGATAGAGTCAATCTTCGAAAGACTGAGCATCGAGTAGCTCCGGGAATTGTATGTAGGCTTCCTCTTTCTACTTCTATCATGCTCAATCTCTAGAAGACCAAGGCGTATGCAGCAGACGACCTAATACGGCAGAAGGTTGAGGCTCTTTTATCTTTGTCCTCCTTTTCCCCTGTATCATTGACTTCTTCTGTAGTGATATGATTGCTGTTGGCCACTTTCCCCTTCGCCTTTCTGATTATGTGGACTGACTCTAACGATTCATATCCGAGTCCCGCCCTCGACGTAGGTATAGCATGTTCCTCTTGAGAAAGCTTTTTTTGGGTCGACGAGAGCCTAGGTTGCTCATAAATCTTCAAGCTCTTGAACTCAGTGTGAGTTGTGAAGTCATTAACCCGCCTTTTCCACGACTTTAGTTTGATTTTTGGGCAGATTTAACTCCGTGACTTTCATCTCCAGCTTGTGGACTTTCTGCTTCGTTATCGGCATGAGGGGTGTGATGAAACTCTTCTGTAGAATTCCTATGTCACCGACATGCAAACCTTTTGAGCATTTCGTAAAAGGTGACTCACTCTTTTTTTGTCTCGACAAAGGGATATAACGCAGTATCGGAGGTTTTGACACTTTTTCTTCCCTCACCACGGGTGTCTCTCCAACACTAGGGGATGTCCCACTCTCTTTTGGGCTAGAGGCTTATACCTTACTACCTGTCCCTTTCTCTGTGTCTATTGGCGACCTCGATCGGGAACTACCTGCTTTCTTTGTTAGTGAGGTCTCTGCTGGCATTGTTTCACCAGAATTCTCGCTCTTTAGGTGAAACTTCACATATGCGAAGTGATATTCAGCCTCAGAAAACGAATTAGAGTCTTCTTCAACCTTCTTAATCCCATCTTGGTAGAACTTGAAACACTGATGCAGTGTTGATGTAATCACACCATTCTCGTGAATCCAAGGGCACCTCAATAACAGCCTATAGGTGGTCTTTAAGTCTATCACATGAAACAATGCATCAGCCTTTAGATCGCCAATGAAGAGCTCTAAGCGTATCATGCCTATCGCTCTTTGGCTGCTTTGATTGAAACCCTGAATCACTAATTTGCTGTTTGATAGCTCGTCCATGAGTATGCCTAGCTGTTTCATAGTCGTCTTGGGCATTATATTGACGGGGGATGCGTTGTCGATGAGGATTCGACTCACTCTCTGTTCTCGAATGTATCCAAAGACATACAATGACCTATTATGCAATTTTGATCCCAGTAGCAGATCTTCGTCTGAGAAGCCTATGAATGTACAACACGAGGCATATGCACGTGTTACGAAGGTTGGTGCACCAGATGCATTGGATTCCAACAATGTCTTAATGAGAGCCGTCTTGGCTTCTTGCGGGAGTGAGAGTAGGTCGTTTATGCTGAATGACGACAAGTCCTTTGGCTCTTCTATCGATTTTAATGTGCTTAGGAGGGTATCTTCTTCTTCTGCAGTACTGCCAGCATGACATGTAGCAGCCTCTGGCATCTCTTCTGAACCCTAATCGTAGAAGTTCTTTGGGAAGAAATTTGCCAACAACACCTGTCGCTTGGGATGAAGAACGTCCTCGTCTCCCTCGTCAACAGCCTTGGGCCTCCATGCCTTCTTTCTACCCTTGCTTTTTTTTGTCTTGCTCCCTCTCTTGTAACTTCGATAAGAGTGTAAGAGCTTTTTGGGTAGAGTTTGATCTTTTCTTCTTACGACGTGTCACAAAGATCCAACCTTCGTTATCGTCATTATCAACGCTCTCTCCTCTGTTTTGAGGCACTGTGGCTTAGACCTCCCGCTGAAACTACACAACCATAGGTTCAAAGGTCCCAAACTGGACCAAACTCTCACTTTCTTCATAACATATGATTGATGCCAATGCGCTTGAAGTTATCATCACTGCAACATGATTTTTTTGGACCACCTCGTCTAGATCCAGCTCTATTTTTCCCTCACGGGCCAACTTGAGGAACTCCTTCAATACAAAACATTTTTCAACTAGGCGGCTAATGACATTGTGATACTTGCAGTAATTGGGATCATCCACTTTGCCTGCTTGTTCCAGCCGTTTACATTCCAGTAGCTGGATAAGGTGGTTCTCTAGCAGTTGCTCAAGCATATCCGCAACATCAGAGTTGGGGAACGGGTAGACTTTTTCCTACTACTCCTTTAGACTTAGGTGACATCTTTCGCCTCCTTCGTCTTTTTTTTTTTTCCCATCTTCTTCTCTTTACCTTTTGAGGAAAACTTCAATGGGGCCGTATTAATGACCATTGATTCCTTCATGGTGCCTTTCACAATCTCCTCGGTGCCCTTCACTTCCTTCTTGTATTTCTTCGGTTCTCGGATAAGGAAATCCTTCATTCCTCTATTAGCGATACTTAGCTCCATGTCGTGGGTACGAGTCACCAACTCTTCAAAGGTACGACACTTTATTCCCTGCAGGATATAGAAGAGTTCCAAGTGCATACCCTGCGTGCACATTTCCACAACAGATAATTCGGTGAGTTGGTCTTTGCAGTCCAGACTCAGAGCCCTTCATTGGTTGATGTAGTTGATGACTGGCTCTGCTTTCCGTTGCTTGGCTTTTATTAGCACCATCATGCCGACAGTACGTCTAGTGCTGTAGAAGTGATTCAAGAATTCTCTTTAAAGTTGCTCCCAACTGTCGATCACCTCAGGTTCTAAGTCTGTGTACTAGTCAAAAGCGTTTCCTCTGTGGGTTCTGATGAACTCCTTGACTAGTAGATCTCCCATTGTTCCCTCATTCTCGCATGTTTCTACGAAGTGGACGATGTGTTGCTTTGGGTTGCCCTTTCCTTCGAATTGCTGGAACTTTGGGGGTTGATACCCTACAAGTATTCTCAAGTTTTCAATCTTCTAGATGTATGGCTTGGAGTACGTGAAGGGAGTCTGAGCCGGGCCTCCATACTGAGCTTTTATGAAGGTTATGATCATGTCTTGCAGTTGTTGGACCAACAAAGAGGCCACCAAAATTGACTGTCGCAGCTGGTTTTCTTGCAGCACGGTTTTCCTCTTGTCAGTTGCTTTAACCGTGGGTGCTTGGCTTGATTCAGCAGCCTCTCGAGATTGCATTTGTTCTCTCAGAGCAGCGATCTCATGGTTTCGCTCCTTGACGACTTTCATTAGAAAGTTGATCTTCCTTTCCATTTCTGCATGGCCGCTTCAGCCGTTACATCTGCCATCATGACATAAATCATCTCTGGCTGTGAACCTCTTTTCGGCTTGCTGAAGGCAGAAGTAGAGTTTTCAAACAGGGGGTTCTCCTTGATGACAACCTCGCTTTGTGAGGACTCTGTCATTTGCCTCAAGATGTTGTACGCGATGAGGGAGCTTTGCTCTTACTCCTCCATAACTTCCCTTGAGCGACTGCGGGTGACAGGTCCCATGTAGGAGCTGTTTGTGGAGGAATCTCTGGATGCCATCTTCTTTGGTGCCATTTGTCTTGTTTGGATGCTGAGAGAAAGATAAGGGGTAGAGAGGTCCTACTAGGCATGCCAATTTGGTCACACGAGGTTTCAGAAGAAACATATTTTGTGGAGTTGAACTTGAGTTGGTGTTGATGTTGAGGTTGATTTGATGCGATGTGGTTAGATCTCTAATACTTGATCTTCTGATTCTCTCTCGATTGGGTGGATGTGCTTGACTTGAAGAAGAAAAACACCGAATGTTCTTGATGTAAAAGTCTTGGAAGAGTGTTTGTGTCTTCAAGGGTCTTCTGTCTTCTAGGAGTGTAGCTTCAGGAATTTTGGGAGTCTTTTGCTTGTTGATGAATTCTCTATGAGCTCTCTGAAGTATAGAATTCCTCCCCTTTGGAATGAGGAGAGCTCTTCTATTTATAGAGCTCTCTGATCGGCCTCATGGGCTTGGGCCTGATCTTTTTCCCTATCAGTTGGACTTGGGCCTGACTTTTGGGCCCTATCGATTGGACTTGGACCTGACCTTTGGGCCCAATTAATTGGATTTGAGTCCATTTTTGTATTTTAGGCCCAAATTAAGCCCATATTTAGACGTAACTGGACCAACGCCCAAATTAGTTGATTTTGGAATTTCTTCGTTAATTTATTAAATAATGTGGCGATCTGTGATTGGTCCGAAATTTCTCCTCCAACAGTAGTACATTTATTTTAGTTTCAAACTTTCAATATATAAATGCCATTAATTAAGGGGAAGTAATATTTTATATTCATTAATCAACATATTACATTTATTTCATTTTCGAACTTCAAATGGATATATTACATTCACTTCCCTATATTACACTATAAATTCATTAATCTAGTTTAAGCTCATGTTTTACGGAAGGCGTATGACAATAAATAAAAGATAATTTAGAATGTAGGACCCAATTTTTAATTTGTTAGTGTTTACCGGCATTCCACATTCGTATTGGTAGGTGGGCCCAGTTGAAAATCCATTATCAAGTAATGTAATCTGAATGACGAACATGATGATGGAATGTACAAGCATACAACAGAAGCAATCAGAATCAATACACTCTAATTACATTTAATTTGAGTTCTAAAAGCATGCAAAAAAGGATTTTCAAAGAATAGGGTTTCAAAATATATACCTTTGATGAATTCCTCCGAGTCCAAGTTGTTCTCCACGAATTTGACCTTCAAATAAACAGTGAACCAAGAGAGTCTTCTCTACTATTCTCAAACTTGGATTTAAGTGGTGGAACTCAGAATTAAAGGGAATTGAGAAAGGAAAGAGGAGAGTTTGGAGAGTAGAGAGAGTTTTGCTAATTTGAAAAAATTCAGTCTTCCTCCTTTTCAAACTTAGAAAATTTGAGCTTTTTATGTATCATATACATGCAAGCACTCAAGGTCAGCCACATGACACTTCAAATGGTAATCTCAAGTAGGCTAGGTGTTGGCGATTCGGTAAATCCACTATCAAACCCAAAAATGTGGATTTTTCCACTAACTAAACTCAATTTCCAATTTAATTGAAAAAATCAATTAAATTATTTTTTAATTTAATTAAATTAAACAAAATTCAATTTCCAAAATTGAATTTCTTAAGTTGAAATTGATTTATTTTAATTAATTAATTAATAATTTAATATCAAATATTAAATTAATCAAATATCTAATTCATACATGAATCCTATTCATGTACTTAATATTTAAATTATCATTTAAATTATCATTTAAATATTATTAAATCTCCAATTACGTTTAATTCCGATAAATTAGACGTTAATTATATCGAATATAATTATCTAAACCATAATTTGAAATTGAACAATTCAAATTCAAATCTTAATTCAAAATTTGAACACTTCAAATTTAATTCCCTAATTGAATTTAAACGCTTCAAATCCACTCAATATACTAATCCAATATTTACGAGCTAGTAGAGGGACCTTATGGACCTACAAATCATGAGCTCCAACGATTTGAGATTAATTGGCTAGACTCTTTAAACCAAATTAATCAATATTCGTTAACTACCGAGACACAACACTATAGCTCAGTAGTTGCACTCTTCTTACTATAGATATATTTCTATCCACTTGATTTAACCATAACCAGTAAGTCGACCCTTCACAGGTTGTTCGTAATAACGCTTGGGTCAAATACTGTTTTACTCCCGAAATTACATCTTGCTCTTTAAGTCACATTGATTCTCTAATGAACAATTGGTTTGTGATCCAATCACTAAACCGAGTCCCTCTTGGGCCAATGAGAGGGTGGGACCCCTTGTTCAAGACCTAGATTTAGTACTTAAGAGAACAACCTTTCTACTATCTCTAAATTGAGTAGGTGTGAACTCTATCTTGCACCCTATGCCCCTAGCTATCTACCCGGTCTTATCACTGAAATGGGAGGCTTATTGAGCTAGCGCTGTTCAGCCAACCCTCACCTATGCAAATCTAAGGATTTTCTCGAATAAACAGAAGTTCATAGTTAGCTCAGGATTAAGGTCGAGTTACCTAGGTCATGGATTTGAAACAGTCAGTCTTAAACAGTAAACATTGTTACAAAGTAAGAGTGACTTATTTCTTAGTATGATTTTATGCAAACTCATTGCATAGGACGCCCCCTCTCCACATGTCACTATATGAACGAATCAGGATCAGTTCATTTGTAGCACTTTACAACAAATTGTAACAACTACAGAGTGGGTTTCATCCGACAGTGTTACCAGAATAAGGCACCCAACCTTATTCATATACTATAGACTTTTTTGGCTATTTACTCAAACTTGATCCGTCTTTATATCACCACATAAAGTTCAAGTATTCATATAATAGCCATGGATCTTTAATTTATTGGATTTAGTCTTTACAAGTACAATTTACATATTCAATAATAGTTTTATTGAATAAACGTTAATAACATCTTGATTGATAATAGAAAATATTATAACATTACAAACTGCGAGTTTTAGGACATACAACCCAATAAACTCCCACTTGGATTAAAACTCCAGTGGATATATACAAATATGTATACAATGTTGAGTAATGAGAGAATAAATACAATAAACTAGGGCATCAGATACCCAGTTTTTCTCCCACTTGCCCTAAGTCTATCTATTTTGCCGTCCTAGTCCCACTAGGTGACCCTCGTGTTAGAATACACAAGCATGCAACGGAAGCAAACAGAATCAATAAGCACTATAATTATATTTATTTGAGTTTTAAAGCATGCTATTTTAGAGAATTAAAGAGGGTTTTAAGATTAACATACCTTTGATGATTTCTCCCAAATCCAAGCTGCTCTTCATGTGTTTTCAGCTCCAAATTGATAGTGAACCACCAAAATATCTTTTCTACTATTCTTAGCCTTGAATTTAAGTGGTGAAACTCGAATTTGAGTGAATTTGTGAAGTGAAATTCTGGGTTTGAAAGGGAGATGAAGATGAACTTCAGAAAACCATTTTCTTCAGCCAAAAATACATTCTCTCTCTTCAATTCAAAGAGAGTTTATCAACCTTCAGAAAATCCCACTTTCTCAAATTTAGAATTTAATTTCCAAAAATCTAATTATTTCTAAATTAATTAAATCTAATTTGATTAATTCCTAATTAAACAAATTCAACATTTCAATATTCAATTTCTCAAATTGAATTTTAAAATTGAAATTATTTTTATTTTTAATTAATTAAACATATTTAATTAATTAATTAATTTAATATCAAATATCAAATTAATTACACATATAATTTTTACAATTAATATTTAAATCAATATTTAAATATTATAAACTCTCCAATTTCGTCTAATTTCAATAAATTAAACGTTAACTATATCGAATATGATCAAACAAACCCTAATTTGATTTTGAACTTATTCAAATTCAAACTCTAATTCAATTTGAACAATTCAAATTGATATCATTCCAAATTCACTCAATTTATAAATTCAAGGTGTTCAGGTTTTACGAGCTAGTAAAGGGACCTTATGAACCTACAGACCATGAGCTCCAACGATTAAGATTAATTGGCTAAAACTCTTTAGACTAAATTAATCAGTATTCGTTAACTATCAAGTCACACTACTATAGCTCGATAGTTGCACTCTCATCACTGTAGATATATTTGCGTCTACATGATTTAACCATAACCATTAAGTCGACCCTTTACAGGTTGTTCGTAATAACGGCTGGGTCAATATGCTGTTTTACCCCAATATTACGTCTTATTCTTTAAGTTCCTAGTGATCCTATAATGAACAACTGGTTTATGATCTAATCATTAAACTAGATCCCTCTTAGGCCAGTGAAAGGGTGGGGCCCCTTGTTCAAGACCTGGATTCAGTACTTAAGAGAACAACCTTTCTCCTATTCCTAAATCGAGTAGGCATGAATTACGTCTTGCACCCTATGTCCCCAGCTATCTACCCGATCTTACCCCTGAAATAGAAGGCTTATTGAGCCGGTGTTGTTAAGCCAACCCTCACCCATGAAAATCTAAGGATAATTCCGAATAAACAGGACTTCATAGTTAGCTCAGGATTAAGATCGAGTTACCTAGGTCATCTAAACGAAATAGTTAGTCTTAAACAGTAAACAACGTTATAAAGTAAGAATGACTTATTTCTTGGTTCGATCTTATGCAAACTCATTGCATAGGATGCCCCCACTCGTCATGTCAATACATGAACGAATCTGGATCACTTCATTTGTAGTATCTTTACAACAACTTGTAATAGCTACAGAGTATGCCACATCCAATAGTGTTACCAGAATAAGGTACCCAACCTTAACCATATACTATAGACCGTTTTGGCTATTTACTCGAACTTGGTCCATCTCTATGTTTCTACATAATGTTCAAGTATTCACATAATAGCCATGGATCTTATTTTATTGGATTTAGATTTTATGAACGTAATTAATAGATTCAATACCTTTATTGAAGAAATGTTGAATAAGATCTTTATCGATAATAGGATATATTTAATTTTACAAACTGCGAGTTTTAGGATATAAAACCCAACACCTCGAACACTTTAGCTGACAGGGCCATTGTACATGGATTAGCCAAGTTGTCTTAAGAGGTAATCTACATGACAATCACGTCTCCTCAGTGTACGATCTCCCTGATGAGATGGTACTTGAGCTCGATGTGTTTTCCGCGCTTATGGCTTCTAGGTTCCTTTGAGTTAGCAACTGCTCCACTGTTATCACAATACAGGATGATCAGTAGATGCATATTTGGAACTACTTCCAAATCAGTCAGGAACTTTCTAAGCCACACGGCTTCTTTGGCTGCTTCACATGCAACTACATACTCAGCTTCCATGGTGGAGTCTGCAATACAATTTTTCTTTATACCCCTCCACACTATTGCTTCTCCATTCAGAATACTGACCCCGAAGTAGATTTCCTAGATTCTATATTAGTCTGGAAGTTAGAATTAGTGTATTCGATAAGGATCAAATCCTTAACACCATACATAAGCATATAGTCCCTCGTTCTCCAAAGATACTTGAGGATGTTTTTAACAGCAATCCAATGATCATATCCAGGATTGGACTGATATCTGCTAATGATTATAACTGAATAGCATATGTCATGACAAGTACACAATATGGCATACATTAAACTCCCTATCGCTGATGCATATGGAATTCGTTTCATTACCTCAATCTCTTGAGGTGCTTTAGAACACTGTTCCTTAGACAAATGAATTTCGTGCCTGAAATGTAACATACCTTTCTTAGAATCCTGCATTTGATATCTAGACAACATCTTGTCTATATAAGAAGTTTGGGATAATGCTAAAGTTTTATTCTTGCAGTTCGAACTAATTGGATCCTAAGAACATACTGTGCTTCTCTCAAGTATTTCATTTGGAATTGCGTAGTTAGCCATCTTTTAACATCAGCAAGAAATTCTAGTTCATTTCCTATGAGTAGAATATCATCAACATATAGAACTAGAAAAGATACATTTTTGTTGACAATCTTCTTGTAAACACAAGATTCGTCAACGTTCTGTTTAAAGAAATAAGACTTGATCACAGTATCAAATCTCATATTCCAGGATTGAGATACTTGTTTTAACCCATAAATGGATCTATTAAGCTTGCATACCTTTTTCTCTTGACCCTGTTTAATAAACCCCTCTGGTTGTGATATATAGATACTCTCTTCAAGATAGTCATTCAAAAAAGCTTTCTTGACATCCATTTGTCAGATTTCATAATCATAAAATGCGACAGTGGATAAGAGTATCCTAATGAACTTAATAGTGACAATTGGAGAGAAGGTTTCTTTATAGTCTACCCCTCTCTTTAGGTAAACCCTTTTGCCACGAGTCTAGCTTTGTAGGTTGTACCTCACCAACTTGGTCTTGTTTTCTCTTGTAGATCCATTTGCTACCAATGGGTTTTACCCCTTTCTATTTGATGTACAAGATCCTAGACTAAATTGAAGTACGTTGACTCCATTTCGAGGTTCATGCATTTTATCCACTGGTCCTTATTCACATCTTCCATTGCTTGTTTGAAAGTCAATGGATCCTCTAATACATCATCAGGTATGATGATCTGAGTTCTAGTTAAACCCATGTACCGATCAGGCTGTTGCACAATCCTCCCACTACGTCGAGGCATTCTCAACTCTTGAGAAGGATGTGAAGTACTAGCTTCATCAACAACTCTTGTTGAAGGACCTGCTCGATCAACAACTCTGATTAATCTATCTGTAGTTTCTCTGGACATCTCACCTAATAATAGCTTATTGCAATGTTAATGATTTTTTAATGTGCCATTCCTCTAGAAATGTCACATTTTTTGATACAAACACTTTATCTTCCTAAGGATCATAAAATTAACCACATTTTGTCTCTTTAGGATAGCCTATAAATGGGCATACTTTTGAGCGACGTTCCAGCTTCTTTGAATTTTGCACCAACACATGTGCTGGACATTCCCAAAACCTAAAGTGACGTAAACTACCTTTACGTCCTCTTTATAACTCGTAAGGTGTTTCTAAAACACTTTTTGAGGGAACTATATTCAATACAAACATCGCAATCTTTACTGTGTGACCCCAAAAAGAACTTGGCAACTGACCATAACTCATCATAGAACAAACCATGTCCAACATGGTTCTATTTCTCTTTTCTGCTACACTATTCTGTTGAGGTGTGCCAGGTGCTGTGAGTTATGACTGAATTCCATGTCTATCAAATAATCTTGAAATTTTAAGTCCATATACTCACCACCTCAATCTGATCGAAGTGTTAATACTTTTTTTGTTTTTACCTAGTTGGTTCTTAACCTTTGCCTTATATTCCTTGAACTTTTCAAGTGTTTCAGACTTATGACACATTAGGTAAATGTAGCCATATCTTGAATAATCATCGATGAAGCTAATGAAATATTCATACCCTCCTCTTACTTTAACATTCATCACACCACAAAAGTCTGAATGTAATAGCTCTAAGGGTTCTTTGACTTTAAGACATTTTTCTAGTAAAAGATCTTTTGGTCATCTTACCCTCAAGACAAGATTCACATGGAGGTAAGGTGCTAACTTCTAACTGGTTTAGGAGTCCACTCTTAACCAATCTCTCAATCCTATTGAGATTGACTTGACCTAGTCTTAAGTGCCAAATATAGGCATTTGGTGAAATTTTCCTTTTTTTATTATGAGTTTTAGCTATTTTAAACATCTCTATATTAAAAACAAATTTACCTCTGTCGGTTTTAACACGTATAAGTTATTTATTTTCCAATTTTGCAGAACATATTTTAATATCTTTCGGAATAATGAACATTTCATTATTTTAAAAAGAAACTTTATAATTACATTCTAGCAATCACGAGACGAAAATTAAATTCCTTTTCATAGAAGAAATATAATAAACACTTTCAAGTAAAATGAATCTATCTCTAATAAATAACTTCGTATCTCCTACTGCTTTAGCTGAAACAACCTCATTGGTCCCTACCTTAAAGGTTTTGAACAAATTCATTGTTTATTTAATAAAATATATGATATTTTATTCCAGTTTTTTAGTTCCATTAACCACAAACCAATAAACTAACATTCAAGGTTATCTTGTAGCTTAAACATGTATGTAGAGACATACGGGTGGATCATGTTTAAGTGATAACCTAAATGGTCTGTATAGATGGATAAGGCTGGGTACCTTATCCTAGTGACACTACGAGTATGGCCTACTTTATAGGTGTTACAATTGTTGTAAAGTGCTACAAATGATCTGATCCTGAGAATTCATGTATAGATATATGAATAGGGATATTCTATACAAAAGAGTTTGTATACGACCAGACCATAAAATGTTTAGTCTTATTATATAACGCCATTCATAATAGAGACTTACATTTCACCAGGATAACCATAGGTAATATGACCTGAATCCTAAGTGTGTTGTAAACTTCTGCCTATGAGGGTTGTCCTTTGATTTGTATGGGTGAGACTAGCCAGATCGCTGAATCAATAAGCCTACCATTTTAGGGATTCGTCTGATTGGGGAGCTGGGGTCATAGCTACACAAGAAGGAATTCACTCCTTCCCCAAGGTCGGGGTAAGTAGATAAATTGCTCCCTTAAGGCTGATTCCGAGGCTTGAACAATGTGGCGCCACACCCACTCCTTGCTCGAGAGGGTTTTAGTCATAGTTGGACTATAATCTATTGTTCATTAAAGAGATCAGTGGTACTTAAGAAGTTAAATGTAAATACAGGGGCAAAATGGTAATTTTTGCCCAACTGTACTTACGAGCAATTTGTGAAGGGTCATTGTACTGTTGATTGGTAATATCCATTGGGCACATAAATATATCTGTATTGCGAAGAGTGCAGCTGTCGGTCTTTAGTGAAGTGCCGACAGTTAACCGATGGTGAATAATTTAATTAAAGAGTTTGATTAATTGTTCATGTACTGTTGGAACTTCAAACTACAGGTCCATGAGGTCCCCTTGGTAGCTTAATAGATTCAAATGAGAATCAATTTTTGGATTAAATTTGAATTGATCAAATTAATTGAGGGTTTTAATTATATATGATATAATTAAGTTATTTTAATTATATATGTATAATTATTATAATGTATTTGATACATTATAGCATTTGGAAGAAAAAATAAATATTTGAATAAGATTCAAATATTAATTATATGAATTGGATTCATAATTGTTAAATTTAATATAAATGTGATTTATATTAAATGTCATATGAGAGAGAAAAGAAACTATATGTTATTGTATATGATACAATATTTAATCTATAGGTTATAAGTTATATTTGATATAACAAGCAGTTTAATATATATATTATGATAAGTTAGTTATCATATTTATATATATTAAATTTTTATCTATATAAATTAATTTTATTATTTATATATTAAAATTAATTTATTTTGAATTAAGGACGGAGTTACAACTCCCTCCCCTCTTTTCTCTCCACCCACGTAAGTGGATGGTTGATGTTTTATGAGCATTTTGATAGGAGAGAGTTTCTTTCATCAGATTGTAAGAAAGGAAATTAGAAATAAATATACATTATTGAATAGAGAAAATAGCTTTTTTCTATCTATTGGCAAGCCTGAAAGCATGTTAACCAAACGGACTGAAAGAAAGCTTAGCGATAGCTCTACTGATAGATGTTGAGAGACCCTCTTTCTCTTGGGCAACAACGGCCACTGTAAGTTTCGGAAAAATTCTTTTCCTTCATCTGTTCTCTCAAATCATTCCCTCACTATTCCAAAATAGTCCGAGCCCACAACTCTTGGTTTCTACCTGAGAATACCAAGGTCGCCATTGTGGTAGTGACTGTAGTCAATTCGAAGAATCTTGAAGTTTTGTCTTCAAAGGTAAGGGTTTGAAACCCTAAGTATTTTTTTGAGCATGCTATAATTTATGTAAATGCATAATTTATGCTCTCTTTTCTGTAAAAAATTT
Organism: Benincasa hispida; assembly: GCF_009727055.1. NCBI lineage: Eukaryota > Viridiplantae > Streptophyta > Magnoliopsida > Cucurbitales > Cucurbitaceae > Benincasa > Benincasa hispida. Next base: position 26,884,243 of record NC_052357.1, read on the forward strand.
TATTCTATAAAAATGGGAATTGGGATGATCATGTTTCCCCTCAAGGGTATCTTCAACGAGATCTCAATTGGTATCAGAGCCAGGTTGTTGGTTTATTGATCCTAAATTCCATGTTTTATTGAATTAAGTTTTACAATGCTGGTGGGTTTTTCTTTTCTGCATTATGTTGAGGATTCATGCGACGGATGGTTTTGTGATGAATGTGGTTTTGTTGGTGGATGTTTCGGGATAGAATACTTATTTTTAAGGCTTTATTCTTTTACAAATTTTTTTTGTAAAGACCCTTGTTTTGGGCATATTTATGCAATAGAGTCTGTATTTAATGTTTTGAGTTGACCATGCTGTTTGCAGTGAACATCAAAGAGGAAATTCAAAGTAATGCTTTGATGAGGAGGAAAACAGTTCTATAATGCTACACGATCGTGTAGCTTTTGCTAAATGATCGTGTAGCTTTTGCTAAACGGTCGTGTAGTTTTTGCTGCACGATCATGCAGCAAGTTCGTGTAGCTATTATCTATCAAATCTGCTCCACGATCACTATAGGGAGTTCCATGATGAACAGTTCGGTTCGAGCGGTTCAAGGCCTGGTTCACTTGTTTCAAACTGGATGTCTCTTATTCTTGTAATAAGTAGCTTTTAAATTCTCTTTTAGGTGTCCTATCCTAGTCCATTAAATGTTAGTTTTAACAACTACAGAGTGGGCCGCATCTGATAGTGTTACCAGAATAAGGCACCCAACCTTATTCATATACTATAGATCATTTTGACTATTTACTCGAACCTGATCCACTTTTATGTCTCTGCATAAAGTTCAAGTACTCATATAATAGTCATGGATCTTTTAGTTTATTGGATTTATTTCTAAAACGAAATAAGCAATTCATATATTCAATAACAACTTATTGAATTTTCAGAATAAGTTTTATTGTTTACAAACCACGAGTTTCGGACATAAAACCTAATAAATTCCCACTTGGACTAAAATTCCAGTGGTAACTTATATATCTGAATATATAATACTGAGTTTTTAAGTTTTATAGAGAAATAATAAACTAAGGCATCACATACCCATGGTTTTCCATTCAGTATCCCGTACTCAGTTTTTCTCCCACTTACCCTAGGTTATATACCTGGTATTCCTAGTCTTACTAGGTGATTCTCAAACACTTTAGCGAAGAGAATCTTTGTAAACATGTTAGTTTAAATGATCAAGCACACAAAGTCTATGCGATAGACAGTTCATTCTCCCACTTACTTGGTCGTTTAGTTCGATCGTTTAATAAGATGCATTCCTCATATAGTTTAATAAGAAGTCTATATGAGGAATGCATCTTATTAAATGTTCGAACCAAACGACCAAGCAAGTGGAAGAATGAACTATCTATCGCATAGATTTTGTGTGCTTGATCGTTTAGTAAAACTCGGAGGTACATGATCGCTTAGTAAAACAGGCTTGATCGTTTACACGATCGTTTAGAGAAACTCGCTAGGAATGCAATCGTTTAGTAAATCACTTTACACGATCGTTTAAAGAAAGGTGCTTACCTGATCGTTTAGGCTGTTGCTTAGAAGGCCATCTTATAGTCTTTAATCAGCTAAACGATTGATAATACTCTTAATGAAGTGATGATTTTATAAAAACAAAAACTCTTTTCATTTTATTCTTCAGTTATGAAAACTAACGATAACCTCCCACTTTCACGCACGGTTAAAGAAGAAACCACCCACAATTATCATATAATTGTTTTAATTATAAATAAATATAATAACTAATTTATCATATTATATTTATA
>NC_052357.1:26888841-26932239 GCF_009727055.1 Benincasa hispida
GAATCTCTGGTCAATTTCCCCCCTTGTGGGGGTAAGGTGACTTGTGAGACCAAGCTTTCTCGCTTGTCATGACATTGCCTGTACTCTTCCAAGACAAATAGACACGTCTTGGGGGATCTTCTCTATCAGTGGACTCAACTAATCTATCGGAGGATGGCATGCATGAACGTGGTGTTCGTCTGTGGGCAGGCCTCTCCTTCAATGGAAGGCTGAGATCATTCTCACCACCATTTTGCCGCTGTTGATACTGCTACTGTACTACGGTGGGTGTAGATCTCGGTAAATGACTAAGCATGTTAGCGAGGGGCATTTGGTATATGACGTTTCATGTTCAAGTAGGAATTCCATCCCCAGTACACGTCGAATCATCCATCTTGACAATCACAAAGTCCAACGAAGCCCTTCTGTCTCCTAACTTCACCCAGAGTTCTCTTCGCTATCGCCCGTTGAAATCTGAGTAACTCGGTAGGGCGCTGCGAGAATTCACAGCTTTTCATCTTGCCTGCATCTCTTTCCCAGTCAAAGTTCAGAGCGACAGCTTCCGTTTTAGCCCATGAAGATAATGGGTTAGTCCCAGAGTCAACCATATGTTTTTTTGCCGATCTTGTGTTGTGTGACGCCAAGGTCACATACAATGAGTCCTTGTCGTCTAGTGGTTCGTACGCATTTCCCAGTCGTGTCGTTCTGCGAGCGGCAGTGATGAAGCAATTTCGAAGTGCCCCCATACCTAGGATCTCAATTTCTTACAGTTGAGCTCAGTTCACGTCTCCTCCTTCAGGACCTGTCTTTCGGAGGTAGAGGCTACGTGGGCTTGGAAGCTATTGAACGCAGTTCGATATTTTTGGAAAATTCGCCCGCCTGTGTGGCCCTCTACATATGAAACAAAGACAGGGCGATTGTATTGGTTATGGCGTTGCGGCGGCCCGCCGCCGAGTTGTTTCCTGATGGCGGTTGGGATGATTTACACGGTCCCCACTGTGTTTACTCTTGTCTCCTCCCCCAGGTCTGGGGAGGACTGGAACAGCTTGTTTCTGTTTCCCCCATTTGAGAGAAGTTTGCTATTTTCCTCACATCTTGGTGAGTCTAGCTGTAAGGTCGGTATAGCCGTTCAGCTGCCGCATAGGCAGAGGGAGATTCTGTACTCTCCTGTTCAATATTAGTTTTGATTTCGCCCACGGTTTTCAGCCTTCAACAAAGCAAAGACCTTGTCTTTTTCAGACATATCTCGTATGTCCACATGAGTCTGCAAACTGTTTTAACGTAGTGCCCTGATGTTACCTATTTGCTTTGAGCTCTTCGGGAGTTTTCGTCGACGCCAAGATGCCTCGATAACATTTTCAGGGAAGATACTGCGAGCGAAGGTTCTTGTTTCAATCGTATCGCCAAGTATCAAATGTGCGAGCGTCTTCCCTGTATGTTGTATAATCGTGATCCACCAACCACAGTTTCGCATCTTCAGCTAGAATGCATCGTTGCTAGTGTGACTTTCACGTCTTCAGTCACGTGTGTTGTTTGCCTTGAAGTATTGCTTCAGGTCGAAGATAAAATTTCCCAGGCTTTGCTTCTCGCACCCCACAGAAGGGTTTCGGTTCTGGGCTTTTTATTCTGGCTTACTACATTTGCTCCCCCAGATGGGGTTGGTTCCCCTTAGCTCGTTCGGATGGTGAAGATTCACCCTAGCCACTCCAACATCCGCTATCACTCGGCTCTGACGACGTCAAAGGGCCTTGACCGAAAGCTTCAAGACAAACTCTGGTGTACATCTGACAGTATTGGCTTTCTGGGAGCTGTCCAGCTCCTTCGACTATGCTCCTCTATGTGGGCAACAGAGCCCGAGGAGCTATCACTCAGTATCAAAGCGTGCCGACAGTGTATGTTTTTGGTCTCGAGGAATTCTGACCCTCATCATGCAATCTCTGGACGGGTATACCGCTGGCAGGTCGGCTACATGATACGCGCATGCATTCCATCGCTTCTCGACAACTCTTGTAGCCGAGTCTCTTAAGAAACGGACATTATCTGGGGACCTCTCTCAGGTAGAGCATTTGCTCTTCCAGTCTCTACCAATGTTGCCACATGGGACTTGTTCAGGTTCTTCGTCGCCGACATGATCATTGATCTCTCCCTCTATAAGCCGATTAGGCTCTGATACCAACTGTCACATGTCGCTCTTTGGAAGGCTTCTCTTAGCGATTGTGCGGCGCACTTTTTCCGTGCCCTCACGAACAAGTCAGCCAACTCGAATACAAACTTTCGATGGCACACCGAGTGCCTCTCGCAACCTCTCCCCCGTTTTAGGCGGAGGAAAACGGTTTTAGAAAACGGGTTTGAGGAGAAAGTTCGGTAAGAAGTTGTGGTGTGTGAATAAAAGAAAGAAAGATTGTAGTAGACTAGAAAGCAATAAGCAACAACAACAGCTTTATAAGTACTACTCCGGGTATGAGGAAGTGATGGTTAGTCTTACCCCATAGTGCATTCTGAACAAAAAGCCAACGGCGTCCCTAAGATATGTCAAAAGGGCGAGTGGTCACTTACAATGAAAATGAAAAGAAAGCAAGCTAACTAAGCTAATACAATACAAGATATGAAAGTATGGTAGAAGGGGGTTGGATCGGGCATTGCGGCCATGGGCAACAGGGCCCTGGACAGCCATGACCTGTGACATCCTGACAGTTAACGGATGGTGAATCTCGTGATTAAGAGTTTTAGTCAGCTATTCACGTACGTTGGAGCTTTAAGCTACGGTCCATAAGGTCCCCCTGGAGCTCAATGGATTCAAGTTGAAAATTAGATTTTTGGGTCAGTTTGAAATGTTCAAATTGACATATAGGTGTTTGATTATATATAATTATAATTAAACTGGTTCAATTATATGTGATATAATTGATATGATGTATGAGAATACATTAATTGGAGGATTTTGATATAAATATGAATTTATATTGAGTAAAGAAAGAAAGAGGATATATGGTTTAAATATTACTTATGATGTGATATTAAACTTAGGTGTATAAGACTAAGCGATTGTGACACCAGCCACTCCACTAAAGATCAACAATTGCACTCTTCTCACTGCAGATATATTTCTGTGTTCATAGGATATAACCAGTCAACAGTACGATAATCCTTCACAGATTGCTTGTAAGTACAGCTGGACCAATTTACCGTTTTGCTCTATAGTTACATCTAACTCCTTAAATATCACTGATTTCTCTAATAAACAATACATCATAGTTCTACTATGAGGGGACACCTCTTGGGGCATGAGAAGATGTGTGGCGGCACATCGTTCAAGCCTTGAAATCAGCCTTTAAGGGAGCAATCTATCTACTTACCCCTGCTTCGGGGAAGGAGTGAATTCCATCTTGTGGAATAGAGTTCTTAGCTCCCCAATCAGACGAATCCCCAAAGTGGTAGGTTTGAGTCGGAAATCTAGCCACTCACACCCATGCAAATTAAAGAACCGACCTCATAGGCAGGAGTTCCCAACTCACTCAGGATTAAGGTCATGTTACCTATGGTCATCCTAGTATAATGAAAGTCTCTGTCATGAACGACGTTATGTAACGAGACTAAACACTTCGTGGTCTGATCTTATACAAACTCATTTGTATAGGACACCTCCACTCGCATGTCTCCACATGAATGATTAGGATCAGACCATCAGTAGCACAAAGCGGGTCATATTCGTAGTGTCACCAGGATAAGGTTTCCCTCCTATATCCATATATTACAGACCATTTAGGTTATCACTTAAGGCATTATCCACTTGTATGTCTCCACATACATGCTTAAGTTACAACGACAATCATGAATCTTAGTTGATTGGTTTGTGGTAAATGCAAATAAAATATCTCATATTTCATAGACAACAATGAAGAAAATATCTCATATTATTACATCACAAGTGTTTGTTCATACATATTTTTACAAACTACAAGGCCCTACAAGAGTTTAGGGCATCAACCTCAACAATTTTCACAACTCTTGTTTCTCAATAATGGCTAGGAAGTTATACATTCCTCCCACGACATCGAGGCGTTCTCAACTTTTTGAGTAAGATGCATTTGACCTGTATGAAACAACTTTTGTTTACCGTGTCAATTTCAATTATATCTTTATTGATATATGTAAGCTTTTAATGGAAACAAATAATACACTGTAATCTTGAACAATATTACAATACTTAAGGATTTGATATTAACACTTATATCGATCTTTTCATAATTCTGAACTATGTAAACAACTTTTACATATGATAAAAAACTTTTATGAGTTCTCCATATCTCATATGGATTTTAGTAATTCCTTAAAATTGGAATGATGTTAGGAAAACAATTAAGGCAATTAGAAAGTTTTCATTGGATTTTATGTTCTATCAAATAGACCTAGAAATCTCAAACTTTCTATACTTTGATTCAATCGAAGTATTTCAATTTTTATTTTACCTAACAAGTTTTGTACACTTTGAACTTTTCAAGTGATCTAAACTTATCACCTAGGTTAAATAACTACTTGCCTTTATTGATTTCTAGCCGTTTAAAATATCTAAATATTTGCAAATGGCTTTTAACTAAGTTGGTTCTAACAGAAGTTACTTTGTAATAGAACAAACATAACTTTTGCTAATGCACATTTCATTTACAAAAATATATACAATATGTTCTTTACAACAAGATAAAATAACAAAAGCAGATAAGATTATCTTCAGACAGCAACATCTCCCACTGGTCATGTTGAGGATAGCAAGCAATATTCAGGAACTAGTTTGTCTGTTTTGCTTTCTCTGCTCTTTTCTCAACAAGGTACTGAGGGCGGTTTCTCTTCCAGTGCCCTTCTTCATTGCAGTGGAAACACTTTCCTTTATCTGCAGTGTTAGCCTTGCCTTTTCTTCCAGCAGTTTTCTTCTTCTCTTTCCCTTTGTTTTTCTTAACAGGAACACTCTTACTCTGTGAAGAGGAAGCAACATCAGGCTTTTTGGAGGACATTCCTCTCTTATCAGTAGTAGTAACGTTTACTTTCAATTCCAGACCTTTAGCTCTCATCATAATCTGGTAAGCCTATAGCTCATTTAGAAGAGTAGTCAAGTTGTATTCTATTTTATTCATAAGCGCGTTCGTGCAGAACTATAGAAAACTCTTCGGAAGAGATTCTAGAATAAAACCAACTTGACTTCTCTTGTCAATGACAACCCCATTTACTTATGCCATATTGAAATGGACCATCATGTTCAGGACATGTTCTCTAACAGAGGCCCCTTCTTTCATATGGCAGTTGTAAGCGTATTTAATAGCATCATGCCTTAAGGAGAAAGACAGTTGTTCAAACATCCCACGGAGAGATTCAATAATCTCTTTTTCAGTACCTATACTCCCGTGATTCTTTCCTAACACATCAGATATGCGGGCAATGATATAGGCACATGTTTTGTCATTCACCTTGATCCATCTATCGTACGCATCCCGAACAGTTCGGTTTGTATTTGAGCCAGGAATGGGAGGACAATCTTCTGTTAAAACGAACAGTAAATCATCTATCACCAGTATAGTATTCAGGTTTGATTTCCAAATGGCATAATTATCCCCAATCAGTTTATCAGATGCCGACAATAGTACTAATGAACTCTTCATTCTGAAAAATATAAAAAAAATTTATCAGTGAATTATTTTTTTAAACCCAATCAAGTTTTAGTAAAGTAATAATATACCCAAGATTATTTTTGCAACGATACTACAACAAGAAATTCTTGACTAAATACTATCTCCAGAATAGCTCATATTTCGATAGTCATTTAGCTACCGTTTTTTGTTAGAGATTACTAACTCTTTAGTAATTCTATAAGTGTAACCCTCTGTTTTCAGACCTCAGAAGTCGACCCCAACGATGTGCTTGAATTTGGAAATTCAAAGTTGAAACCAATTTTAGAAATCCTATCCATTTTTGGAGTTTGAGTTGTTCCGAATCCTATGTTAAAACCCTCCGAGGGGATAGTCATCATTAAACGACTAACGAGGCCGACTTAAAGACAACAAGCACGCACAACATAGGAATCTCACCCGCCTCACCCACCACAATAGAGAGACGTTGGATATGTTGCACAGTATCCTTTAGCCACTTACTATGGAACTACTATCCCCCATTCGCCTTTGATCTTGATACATCATGACGACACTTCTCCGAATGGAGGTCACTCCCCCAGGCGTGACAGAAGTACTGCACGGATCTTACGATGAGAATTATCTAGGGACATGAGAATTGAAATTAATATATCGTATATTTGATTTTCCATTGAACAACTTCCCCTCATTCACCTTGATCAATTCACGAAAAAACTTTCTGAATGGAGGTCACTCCCAGGGTGACATGAAGTGCCACATGAACCTTTCGGTGTGTACATCTTGAAAACGTGAAAATTTAAAATCAAAACGTCACATTTGATTTTAAGGTGAACAACTTCCCCTATTCACCAAAATCTTAATTCATGTAAACACTTTTCGAATGGAGGTCACTCCTAGGGTGAAACGAAGTGAAACATGAATTTTGATCGTGAACTCTTAGGGATGTGAAAGCTAAAAATAATCATATCATATATGTTTGTTAATCTCCCATGGAAGTGTTCTAACATATCAAATACATTATTTATTTTCGTTGAAGTGTTCTAATAGCATATCATATATGTTATTAATCTCCCACTGAAGTGTTATAATGTTAAACAGGGTATACATTTCCTTAGGCTTGTTTCGGCTAATTAAACAACCTAAGTCTAGGTGTTTATCCATGTATAACATTTATATTTGGATTTAGTATAACATTTATATTTGGATTTAACCTACGATGTCTAGATGATAAACCAGTTTTAAAACCTCACATCACATATTGCTCCTAAAATCTGTTAACAACACTCAATTATTCGGCCATAATCCCCAGGTAGAAGGTGTTCCATAAACCGTTAACTTAAATACCTCTAGCCTTTGACAGGATTATATACCGATTGAGTTTGTAACCCTAGTTTTACAAGTTTAATGACCTATTTTAACTATTAAAACGAGTGATTAACCTACGTGAGCATATAACTGTTCTTTGTTATGAATTTTAAATGTCTAACTCAATTTTATAACTGCTTACAAAATTTTAGACATGCTAAACATCCACAAGATACATCAAAGGCATTCAATATTTAATATAACATTTATATTAAATAAAAGAAACTTTAAACATGCATACTATATATTATAACACTTTATAACATACTTTCAATGCATGTAACATGCTTCCTATGGTGGGATTTTAAATCTACATGGCAAACTATATGCACATACAAGATTTATTTAATTATAACATATATTACATGTATAAATAATTAAAGACATACTGATATGATTTTAGTTTAAGCATTTTCAAGCAAACAAAGGCCTAATTATTACAAAAACTAGCAAAAAACAACTTTAAAATACTTTCAGGCCGCTCGAATCGCCCTAAATTGGACCCAAATAGCTTGAACCGAACATGAACTGGACCAGCCAAAACCCTTTTCAAGCTAAACCGGACTGGACAAGAAGAGAACCGGTCGAACCGACTCAAAACTCGCTCGTTCCTCGTCAAGCCGGTCAAAAAATGCTACTCGATCGTTTAGTTCAGTTGAAACTCGATACTCGACGGCTGATTGGTTGAAAACTTGATCCTCGCTCCTCAATGAAACTAATTCCTCGCTCGACTATGAGCAGCGTTGCAACGTTCAAGTGCAGCATTGCAACGCTGCTATGACAGAAGCTGACGATCAGTTTTCTGCAACTTGGCCTTCTTCATTTCTTTCTTCAATTACAACTTAATTTCAACTCTAATGACTCCAAATAAATTACAAACTCTTGAGTACACATATAAGCTCATCAAACAAGAGTCAATTACAAATTTAACCAAGGAATCAAAGAGAATTTAAATGCCAAATATAAAAAAATCATATCAGTGCACCATTTTCATAAATCTCATAAAAAACACCCACCACACAAAAATTAAACCAAATTAAATGATTAAAAGATGCTCTGATACCAATTGTTAGTGAATACTAGCAAGTAACAGAAAAAAAGGGGATCAATAAGCATTCTAATTCATTAATTTTGGCTATAAATTAAGCATGCTCATAAACCAATAAGAGGGTTTCATAACATACCTTTGTAAGAACACTTGAATCTCGAATTCAGCTGCAAATCTTCTCCAAATCTACTTGTGAACCACCTCAAGACTTTCCCTACTATTCTCTTGGTGCCTTAGATTGAGTTGTGGGACTCAAAATAAGCTTGAATAAAGAGAATTTGGAGAAGAAGCTCATTGTTGCACCTTGGAAGAACACCTTCTTCAACCACAAAGTTTTTCAGAAAAAACTCATATGTTGCATCAGTTTACATGCTCGATTCTCAGTCCAGTCTTCCCTATTTATTGCAACACTATCATGCATAACAAATTGCTGCATAAAGAATAACTCATGCTTAGAAGATTGACTCAAGCATTTGGTGGGAAATGAGTGAGCTTCTAGGATAGTAAGTGGAGATCTCCCACTTTCCCATTTTGATGTTTTCAATTTTGTTTTACAAATTTGATTTCCAAAATCAATTTTGTTTTCAAAAATTGAAAACTTTATTGATTTTACAAAATTAATTCATGAATTAATTTTCTAATTAAAATTAATAATAATTAATTAATTAAATAATTTAATTAATTCTAATTAATTCAATATTTAATATTAAATTAATTTTGCATACATTCCTCCATCATGAATCCCTATTCATGAATTTAATATTTAATCATATTTAAATATTAATTGATTCTCCAATTCCGCTTAATTCTAAAATTAAATGCGTAATTATATCACATATAATTATTAATTTCCTTAATTCTAATTTGAATGTTTCAAATTAACTTATCACGCTACTCTAAGGCTAATCCATTTACGTGCTAGTAGGGGGACCTCATGGACCTACAGATCATGGGCTCCAACGATCCGAGATTAATTAGCTAAACTCTTTACACCGAATTAACCCCCATTCATTAACTGCTGGGTCACTCAACTAAAGCCCAGAGTTGCACTCCCCTCACTGTAGATATAATATGTCCACTCGATATAACCAAGGTTAGTAAGTTAACCCCTCACGGGTTGTTCGTAATAACGATTGGGTCAAATACCTATTTTACCCCTGAGATTACCTCTTGTTCCTTAAGTCCCACTGATCCTCTAATGAACAATTGGTTTGTGATCCGATCAATAAACTGAGTCCCTCTCGGGCCAATGAGAGGGTGGGGCCCCTTTTCAAGACCTAGAGTCAGCACTTAAGGGAACAACCTCTCTGCTATCTCAGAAAAATGGGTAGGAGTGAATTCCATCTTGCACCCTATATGTCTCCAGCTATCTACCCGTTCTTACCCTGAAATGGAGGTTTATTGAGTCGGTTCTGTTGAGCCAACCCTCACCTATGAAAATCTAAGGAAATCTCGAATAAACAGGAGTTCATAGTTAGCTCAGGATTAAGGTCAAGTTACCTATGTCATCGCTTCGAAATAGTCAGTCTTAAACACTAAACAACGTTATAAAGTAAGAGTGACTAATTTCGTGGTCCGATCTTGTACAAACCCATTGCACAGAACGCCCTCACTCCTCATGTCATAATATGTACGAATTAGGATCACATCGTCTGTAGCATTTTACAACTCCTTGTAACAACTACAGAGTGAGTCACATCCGATAGTGTTACCAGAAGAAGGCACCCAATCTTATTCATATACTATAAATCATTTTGACTATTTATTCGAACCTGATCCACTTTTATGTCTCCGCATAAAGTTCAAGTACTCATATAATAGTCATGGATCTTTTAGTTAATCTGATTTATTTCTAAAACGAAATAAGCAATTCATATATTCAATAATAACTTATTGAATTTTTAGAATAAGTTTTATTGTTTACAAACCATGAGTTTTATGACCTAAAATCCAACAGATGGAATTCACTCCTTCCCCGAAGCAGAGGTAGGTAGATAAATAGCTCCCTTAAAGGCTGATTTTGGGTCTTGAACAATGTAGCGCCACACCCTCTCTTGGCCCGATAGGGGTTTAGTCATAGTGGGACTATGATCTATTGTTCATTAGAGGGATCAGTGGTACTTAAGAAGTTAGATGTAACTACAGGGGCAAAACGGTATTTTGGCCCAGTTGTACTTACGAGATATTTGTGAAAGGTTATCGTACTGTTGATTGGTTATATCCAATGGACATAAAAATATATTTATAGTGCGAAGAGTGCAGCTATTAGTCTTTAGTGGAGTGTCCGACAGTTAACGGATGGGGGATAATGTGATTAAAGAGTATAATCAGTTATTACCATTGGAGCTTCAAACTACAGGTCTATAAGGTCCCCTTGGTAGCTCAATGACTTTAAGTTGAGAATTAGGTTTTGGGTTAATTTGAAATATTTAAATTAGTAAGAGGGAATTTAATTATATATGATATATTCAAGTTAATTCAATTATATATGATATAATTGATATAATGTATTTGATACATTATTGTTTAGTTGGAGGAACTGATATTTGAATATGATTCAAATATATTTTCTATGAATAAGATTCATAGTTATTAAATTTAATATAAACATGATTTATATTAAATGCCATAAAATAGAGAAAAAGAACTATGGTTTATATATTGTATATGATGTAATATTAAAACTATAGGTTATAAATATAATCTGATAAGTTAGTTATCATATTTATTAATTATTTGATAATCAAATTCTTTTTCTCCATAACCACCCTTAGTGGGTAGTTATCTAGTTTTCGTGACAAAAACGAATAAATGAAATTTGATTTCAGAATTCCGAATACAAATAAGCATTCATGATAGAGTTGCTACACGATCGATTCCTTTGAGAGACTAAACGATCGAGTAAGCTTGTCTATGCGATAGACTTCATCATCTACACGATTGCATTGTTCTCTACTCGATCGTCTTCTTCCTCCAAACTCTAAACTTCCCCTCCAACCAAAATTAGCCAGAGCCCATCAATCCTGGATTCTCACACTGAGAATACCAATGCCACCAAGTGGTAGTGTCCTATTGGTTCGAAGATCAAGTTTTTGCTTGCTGCTTGTTCGAGGAGGGTTTAGGTTATTTGATGCATTCGTGAACGAGTTCGTTCAAGGGATTACTTGAAGAACGGTTCTTCAAAGGTATAGTCTTTTGATCCTTTGTTTTTATTTCAAAGCATTCTGTAATTTTAGTTTTATGCATAATCTGTTCTTGTATGACTTTAAATGTATGTGTTCAATCACAATGGGATTTGGACGATCCGCTTCCGCTCAAAGGTCCTCTGTAAACAGAATTCCTTCAATCCTCCTACAGGTGGCATTTGGATAGGTCAATATTAAGGTGAATGAAGAGAATGTTCGTAGTAAGTGGGAATGGGACGTGTGACCACATATCCCTCATGCTTTAAGTAATTTAATCATGCATACTAATATATTATAATTCTTATAATATAAAAATGATGCATGAAAAATGCATAACCTATGGTGGGTTTTAAAACTATATGAAATACATTATGGCATATAATATAAACATACATCACATGCACATTTAATAAAAGTTGATGGATCGGGATATTGTATCTCAAAACCAGAAAACAAATGCTAAACTATTACAAAAGTTGGAGTCAACTGATTCGAATAGGTGAACCGGGTCTTGAACTAGCTGCCTTGAAGCCTCGTCACTTGATCGTGTAGCAAGTCCTTTGATCATCGAGCAATGAGTGTTGAGTGTAAATGATCGTAGCAATGATCGCATGGCTAAGGAATATATGATGAGCATGAAAGTCCACGCGATCGTGCAACGCACTTTGAGTAACGCAAGCCATGCGATCGTGTAGTTAACGACTACGGGATGAGCATGATAGTGTATATGATCGAGTAGCAAGTGTCGAGTATGTATACCATACGAGCATGTAGCTACTGACTATACGATGAACATGATAGCCTACACGATCGTTTAGCGCGCGTGTAGCCAACACAACACAATCGAGTAAGCACTTTACACGATCGCGTAGCATTAGCTATACGATCATTTAGCAAATGCTACATGATCGAATATAACAGTTCTACATGAACACATAGCCAAATATAAACGATCGTCTAGCTTAAGCTACACGATGCGACCACCGATTCGTCTTCTCCATCGAAGTGAACTGCAACTCTTGCTTCTAAAGCTTCTTCACGAATGACTTAAAACTCTAAATGAATACATACTCGATTGCAAGAAATTATGCCCAAACACGTTGGGGCCCTTACAATTAACTTTTGTAAACTTAAACATAAAGCATTAAAAGAGACAACTTATCCCGAAATTGTCCATCAACAACATCCATAAACATTTAACATTTAAGTGCATTACAGAAATTTAAAACCCACCAAACTGTAAACGAAATTCAATACAGCAAATAAAATTTGGAAATCAGAATACAACCTGGCTCTGTTATCAGTTGAAGGAACTTTGTTTACAGAGGACCTTTGAGCGGAAGCGGATTGTCCAAATCCCATTGTGATTGAACGCATACTTTTACAGTCATACAAGAATAGATTATGCATAAAACTTAAGTTATAACATGGTTTGAAATAAAAACAAAGAATCAAGAGACTATACCTTTGAAGAACCGTTCTTCAAGTAATCCCTCGAACGAACTCGTTCACGAATGCATTGAACAACTCGAACACTCCTTGAACAAGCAGCAAGCAAAAACTTGATCTTCGAACCAACAGGACACTACGACTTGGTGATCTTGGTATTCTTGGTGCGAGAATCTAGGAATGGTGGGCTCTGGCTAATTTTGATTGGAGGGGAAGTTTAGAGTTTGGAGGAAGAAGACGATCGAGTAGAGAACAACGCAATCGTGTAGACGATGAAGTCTATCGCATAGACAAGCTTACTCGATCGTTTAGTCTCTCAAAGGAATCGATCGTGTAGAAAATCTATCGTGAATGCTTATCTGTATTTGGAATTCTGAAATCAAATTTCATTTATCCGTTTTTGCCACAAAAATTAGATAACTACCCACTAAGGGTGGTTATGGAGAAAAAAGAATTTGATATCACATAATTAATAAATATGATAACTAACTTATCATACAACATTTATAACCTATAGTTTTAATATTGCATCAAATACAATATATAAACCATAGTTCTTTTTCTCTATTTTATAACATTTAATATAAATCATATTTATATTAAATTTAATTACTATGAATCTTATTCATAGAAAATATATTTGAATCATATTCAAATATTAGTTCCTCGAATTTAACAATAATGTATCAAATATATTATATCAATTATATCATATATAATTGAATTAACTTAATTATATCATATATAATTAAATTCCCTCTTATTAATTTGAACATTTCAAATTAACATAAAAACTGATTCTCAACTTAAATCCATTGAGCTACCAAGGGGACCTTATGGACCTGTAGCTTGAAGATCCAACGGTACATGAATAATTGATTAAACTCTTTAATCACATTATCCACCACCCGTTAACTGCTGGGCACTTCACTAAAGACCGATAGGTGAACTCTTCGCACTACAGATATATTTCTCACTATAGATATACTTCTATGTCCATTGGATATAACCAATCAACAGTACGATGACTCTTCACAAATTGCTCGTAAGTACAGCTGGGCCAAAATACCGTTTTGCCCTGTAGTTACATCTAACTTCTTGAGTACCACTGATCCCTCTAATGAACAATAGATCATAGTCTCACTATGACTAAACCCCTCTCAGGCTAAGAGAGGGTATACGTCACATTGTTCAAGACCCAGAATTAGCCCTTAAAGGAACAATTTATCTACTTACCTTTGTTTCGGGGAAGGAGTGAATTCCATCTTGTGTAGTTGAGTTCCCAGCTCCCCAATCAGAAGAATCCCTAAAATGGTAGGCTTGTTCAGTCGGCGATTTGGCCATTCTCACTCATGCAAATCAAATGATCGCTCTCATAGGCAGAAGTTCACATCTCACTCAGGATTAAGGTCATGTTACCTATGGTCATTCTAGTGAAAGGAAAGTCTCTATTATGAACGGCGTTATATAACGAGACTAAAAATTTTGTGGCCCGGTCTTATACAAACTCCTTTGTATAGAATATCCTCGCTCGCATATCTCATACATGAATGATCAGGATCAGATCATTTGTAGCACTTTACAACAATTGTAACACCTAAAAAGTGGGTCATACTCGTAGTGTCACTAGGCTAAGGTACGCAACCTTATCCATATACTACAGACCATTTAGGTTATCACTTTAAACACGATCCACTCATATGTCTCCACATACATGTTTAAGTTACAACGATAACCATGGATTTTAGTTTATTGGTTTATGGTTAATGCAACTAAAATATCATAAATTTCATAGACAATGTGAATAAAATATCATATATTATAAATCACAGAACGTTTGTTCATACAAGTGTTTACAAACTACAAGTCTTTACGAGATTTAGGGCATTAACCCCAACAGTTTTGAGGTTATGAAGTAGAGAATGCAACATACATCCTGAATTGCATTCCATCCAAGAGTGTTACTAGAAAACATTTGGAATTATGGAATGGTCGTAAAGCTAGTTTACGCCATTTCAGAATCTAGGGTTTCCCAATACACGTGCTTGAGGCTAATCTTAAGAAATTGGGACCACGTTCAAAATTGTGCTTATTTGTAGGCTATCCTAAAGGAACGAGAGATGGTTACTTCTTTGATCCTAAAGAAAAAAAAGTGTTTGTATCGACAAATGCTATTTTTTTTTAAGAAAATCACATAATGGAGCACAACCTCCGAAGTAAGATTGTGTTGAATGAAATTTCCAAAGAAACTACTGAATCTTCAACAAGAGTTGTTGAAGAACCTAGTATCTCAACAAGCGTTGTTAAAGTAGGATCATCTAGTAGGTCAAATCCACCTCTAATGTTGAGAGAACCTCGATGTAGTGGGAGGGTTAAGAACCCACCTGTATGCTATATGGGTTTAACTGAAATTCTGGCTATGGTAGCTGATGGTAAAGTTAAGGGTCCATTGTCTTACAAAAAGGCAATAGAGGATATTGACAAAGATGAATAGATCAAAGCAATTGATCTCAAAATAGAGTCTATGTACTTCAGTTCCGTATGGAATCTTGTAGATCAACCTGATGGGGTTAAACCTATAGTTTGTAAATAGATCTATAAGAGGAAACGAGATGATGATGGAAAGGTGCAAACTTTCAAGGCTAGATTAGTGGCAAAGGGTTATACCTAGGTTAAGGGAGTTGACTATGATGAGACTTTCTCACTTGCTGCCATGCTTAAATCTATCAGAATACTCCTGTCCATTACCTCATATTATGACTATGGGATTTGGTAGATGAACGTCAAGACTGCCTTTCTGAATGGCAATCTTGAGGAGACCATTTACATGGAGCAGCCAGAGGGATTCATAACCCAAGGTCAAGAGAAAAAGGTTTGCAAGCTTAATGGTCCATTTATGGACTAAAGCAAGCATCTCGATCTTGGAATATAAGGTTTGATACTGCGATCAAATCTTATGGCTAAAATCAAAACGTTGATGAGTCTTGTGTATACAAGAAGATCATCAATAGTTCAGTAGTTTTTCTAGTGTTATATGTCAATTATATCCTACTCATTGGGAATGATGTAGGTCTACTGACTGAGGTTAAGAACTGGCTAGCAACCCAATTCCAAATGAAAGATTTGGGAGAGGCTCATTTTGTTTTGGGTATTCAGATCTTTAGAGATCGAAAGAACAAGATTCTATCTCTATCTCAAGCTTCGTATATTGATAAGATATTAGTCAAATATTCAACGTAGAACTCCAAGAAGGGCTTATTGCCTTTCAGGCACGAAGTTACGTTGTCTAAGGAAAAGTGTCCTAATACACCTCAAGAAGTTGAGGAAATGAGACGGATCTCCTATGCATCGGTTTTGGGTTGCCTGATCTATGTTATGTTATGTACAAGACCCGACAGCTACTATGCAATTGAGATAGTCAGTAGGTATCAATCTAATCCAGGATTCAATCACTGGACCGCCGTTAAAAGCATCCTCAAGTATCTACGGAGAACGAGGGACTACAAGCTCGTGTATGGTTCTAGGGATTTGATATTTATGGGATACACGGACTCTAATTTTCAGAATGATAAGGATTTTAGGAAATCCACATCAAGATCAGTGTTCACTCTTAATGGAGGGGCGTAGTCTGGAAAAGCACTAAGTAAGGGTGCATCGCTAACTCCACCATGAAGGCTGAGTCTGTAGTGGCTTATGAAGTTGCTAAGGAAGCTGTTTGGCTTAGGAAATTCTTGACTGATCTGGAAGTCGTTCCAATCATGTCAAAGTCCATCACACTTTATTGTGATAATAGTGGTACTGTGGCTAATTCCCGAGAGTCTAGGAGTTACAAGCGTGGGAAGCATATAGAGCGAAAGTATCATCTCATCCTAGAAATTATGCATTGAGGGGACACGATCGTCACACAAATAGATTTAGAGCACAATGTTGCTGATCTGTTTACAAAGGTCTTCACGGCTAAGGAGTTTGAGGGTCATCTGTAGAGTATGAGTCTATGGGATAGGCCACGTCTCGGCTAGGGCAAATGGGAGATTTGTACCTTATATTTTGACTATATTGTACACTCCACTAGCTTTAGGTTAAGTGGGAGATTGTTGGGGTTGATGCCCTAAATCCCGTAGGGTCTTATAGTTTATAAATGTTTTAAACAAACTCATTGTTTATTTAATAAAATATATGATATTTTATTCCATTTTTTTAGCTGCATTAACCTCAAACCAATAAACTAACATCCAAGGTTATCTTGTAGCTTAAACATATATGTAGAGACATATGGGTAGATCATGTTTAAGTGATAACCTAAATGGTCTATATAGATGGATAAGGTTGGGAACCTTATCCTAGTGACACTACGAGTATGGTCAGCTTTGTAGGTATTACAATTGTTGTAAAGTGCTACAAGTGATCTGATCTTGATCATTCATGTATAGACTGTTGGGATTGATGCCCTAAACTCTCGTTGGGTTCTGTAGTTTGTAAACACCTATATTGAACAAATGCTTGTGATGTAATAATACGAGATATTTTCTTCATTGTTGTCTATAAAACATGAGATGTTTTATTTGCATTTACCACAAACCAATAAACAAAGATCCCTGGTTGTCGTTGTAACTTAAGCATGTATGTTGAGACATACAAGTGGATCATGTCTTAAGTGATAACCAAAATGGTTTGTAGTATATGGCTATAGGAGGGAAACCTTATCCTGATGACACTACGGATGCGGCCCGCTTTGTAGATAGTTACAAATGTTGTGACATGCTATAAATGGTCTGATCCTGATTATTCATGCGGAAACATGTGAGCGGGGGTGTCCTATACAAAAGAGTTTGTATACGACCAGACCATGAAGCGTATAGTCTAGTTATATAATGTCGTTCAAGATAGAGACTTCACTTCACTAGGATGACCATAGGTAACATGACCTCAATCCTGAGTGAGTTGGGAACTTCTGCCTTTGAGGGCAGTCCTTTGATTTGCATGGGTACGAGGGCCAGATCGCCAACTCAAACCTACCACTTTGGAGATTCGTTTGATTGGGGAGCTGGGAACTCAACTACACAAGATGGAATTCACTCCTTCCCTGAAGCAGGGGTAAGTAGATAGATTGCTCCCTTAAGGGCTGATTTCGAGGCTCGAATGATGTGGCGCTACACACCTTCGCAAGGCCCGAGAGGTGTCCACTCATAGTAGAACTATGATGTATTGTTCATTAGAGGGATCGGTGGTACTTAAGGAGTTAGATATAACTATAGGGGAAAAATGGTAGATTGTCCCAGCTGTACTTACGGGCATCTGTGAAGGGTTATCGTACTGTTGGCTGGTTATATTCGATGGACACAAAAATATATGTGTAGTGTGAAGAGTGCAACTGTCGGTCTTTAGTGGAGTGCTCAACAGGTAACGGATGGTGGATCTCATGACTAAAGAGTTTAATAAGTTATTTACATACCGTTGGAGCTTCAAACTATAGGTCTATAAGGTCCCCTTGGTAGCTTAATAGGTTGAAGTTGAGAATCAGTTTTTGGGTCAGTTTGAAGTGTTCAAATTGAAAAGAGTGAGTTTGATTATATATGATATGATTAAACTGGTTCAATTATATATGATATAGTTCATGATGTGTGAGATACATTAATTGGAGAAAAATGATATAAATATTATTTGTATCAAAGAAAGGAGAAAAGGACTATGGTTTAAATATTTCATATGATGTGATATTGAAACTATAGGTTATAAATATAATATGATAAGTTAGTTATTATATTTATTTATAATTAAAAAAATTATGAGATAATTGGTTGTGGTGTCTCCTTAACCGTGCGCGAAGTGGGAGGTTTTATTCAGTTTTCATAACTGAAGGATAAAATGAAAAATATTTGCATTTTGGAAGAGAATCGTAGTATCGCATCATTCGAGTACACTATAGCAACCTCAAAGCCTTTGATGAAATACTTATAGCCTCCCTTGGCTCACACATTCATCGGACCACAAAGGTCTGAATGCACTAACTCTAGAGGCTCTTTGACTCGATAACCTTTTCCAGTAAAAGGTATTTTAGTCATTTTGCCTTCAAGACATGATTCACACACTGGTAAAGAATTTTCCTCTAACTCGCTTAGAAATCCATTCTTCACCAACCTCTCAATCCTATTAAGATTGATGTGCCCTAATCGAAGGTGCCAAAGTTGGGCATTTTTCTTAGGAGAAACCTTTTGTCATTTATTTTAAGTTACGACAGTTTTAAACATCTCTATGTTATGGAGGAAACTTATTGTTAACGACCTTAGCACATACAAATTGTTTTCTAGTTTTGCTAAACAAATCTCAACACAATCTTTATGAATAAACACTTTATTCAATTTAAAGTGAAGAGTACATTTACATTGTATCAGACACTTTACAGAAATTGAGTTCCACTTTAATTCGGGAACTATATAAACATCATTCAAAATGATAAACTTCTTCTGTAAAGTCAACTGGAGCATCCTACTGCCACATCTGAGATGACGTGCTCGATGCCTACTTGCATCGTCATCTCTCTAGCCTCAAATTGCCGTTAGGATCTAATCCCCTGAAAAGAAGAACAAACATGATTAGTGGCCCCAGAGTCAATAATGCAGGCAGAATCATCATTCTCCATTAAACAAGTTTCCAAAACTAGGAAATCATATTTACCTTGTTTTGCCTTGGCCTTAGCCTTCTTCTTCTCCTAAATCTAGCAGATGTGAGTAGGGATATTATATACAAAGGAGTTTGTATAAGACTAGACCACGAAATGTTTAGTCTCAATATATAACGTCGTTCATATTAAAGACTTACACTTCACCAGGATAACCATAGGTAACATAACCTGAATCCTGAGTGAGTTGTGAACTCCTGCCTATGAGGGTAGTCCTTTGATTTGCATGGGTAAGAGTGGCCAGATCGCCAACTCAATAAGCCTACCATTTTGGGGATTCATTTGATTGGGTAGCTGGGAACACAACTAAATAAGAAGGAATTCATTTGATTGGTCGATTTTAGTTCTAATTTCTATTATAACGCTTATAACAGAAACAACTAAAACCATCCACAATGCGAAACAAACACATACAAGGCATTTATAATGCTTACAAATTAGCCTAAGTGCCATGCTCCATGCATTGTTCATTCATTGCTACTTTTATATAACACTTATACGAACAAGCAATGAACTAAGCACACATCCTTCCATGCACCCTTATACTATAACGCTTATAATATAAAGATGATGCATGAATATGCTTACTGCATGCATAAATATAACTCTTATATTTCATGATGCATGCACATGCTTTCTTGTAATTTCATCATGCCATATTATAACACTTATAATACATGACGCATGAATAATTGCACAACCTAAGGTGGGTTTCAAAACTATATGTCATACACTATGCCGTATAAACCATATACATCTCATGTATATTAAACAAAAGTTGATGAACCGAGATAGTTAGTCTCAAAATCCTCAAAAACTAAAGCTAACTATTACAAATAGAAAGAAATTTTTGGTTTAGATAGGCGAACCAGGTCTTGAACCATCCGGTCCAATTCACGTCTCCACTGATCGTGTACCAAACTCAAGTGATCGCCTACATGAAAGAGTAAACACTTTACTCAACCGTTTACCTATGCTTCTTGAGCTAAATGATTGTTTAGCGACAATCGTGTACCTTTACTATGCGATGAAGCATGAGGCACGCGATCGTGCAGCGCGCAATGTACAACACAAGCCTTAAACGATCATCTAAACGACAAAGATGCGGTGGAGCACAATAGTCTAAACGATCGCTGAGTGAGAGCCAAAGTATTGTATATCACGTGATCATGTAGTCAGTGACTATGCAATGAAATATGCTAACTACACGATCGTTTAGTGCGAGCATCTTTTATTAAACGATGAGCATCAAATGCTACCATTCAATCATTTACTTCCAGTGTCCACGCGATTGGGCAATCAATGCTACGCGATAGAGCAAACACTATACCCCATCGTTTAGCATTAGCTAAACGATTGTTTAGTAAATACTACACGATCACGTAGAAAAATCTACACAATCATTTAGCCAAATCCCAACGATCGTTTACCTTAGGCTACACGATACGACCAACTCTTGATCTTCTTCCTCATTGAGAACCGAATCTCCATGCTTTGAAACTTCATCACGAAGGACTCAACAAACTCAAACACTTTGAATTACAAACTCGATTGCTTGTTAATTATGCCAAAAAAACGTAGGGGCCCTTACAAATTAACACTTTGTAATCAAAAGAAAGCTTTAAACAGAGGCAATTAACCCGTAAACATTCAACAACATCATCCACAAATGCATTTAACACTTAAACGCAATGCAGAAAACCCACCACGACTGTAAAAGAAGTTCAAAACAAAAGTGAAATTTGGAATATCAGAAAAACCTGACTCTGATACCAATTGAAAGAAATCAAACATGAGGATTTCCATAACCAGCGGAATGATCGTTCCAAATTCCATTCGATATTGAACATACACAATAACAGTCAAGAAATGGAAACTAACAGGTCATGAACAATACGAAATTACAACATGCTTATAGATGAGATCGAGGGATAAAGTATACATACCTTTGAATACTTATTCTTCAAACTCCCTCGATCACTCCAAACGTCCAAGACAACAATACACGAATGCTCGAACACAACGACCGCAACACATCACGACCAACAACAACACGAACAATGAGAACACACAACGAACGACCTCTAAAACCTCAAACTCAGTCGAGTTAAGTGAGCACACCACCACAATGGTTACCTTGGTATTCTCGGTGTGAGAATTCAGAAGTGTGGACTCTGTATGATCTTGGTTAGAGGAAGAGACTAGAGGAACAACAATCGTGTAGGCAATTGAGCAAGTGGGAGATGAGAAGTGTCTATCGTATAGATGAAATGCTTAATCGTGTAGAAGAAGGCATCCTATCGTATAGACAATGTCCTATAATCGTTTAGCTACGACCAGTTGAGTGAACTATCGTATAGTGACACTCCATGATCGTTTAGTCTCTCTATGAGCTATCGTTTAGTGAAATAATTTTACTTGATAGCATTCCATGAGTTTCTTTCCGAATTAAGCAACTTTTCTAAATTTAGGAAAAGTTTTTTCTTTTATCTCACGGTTACCATAAAACAATCAATAACCTCCCACTCAATTGGTTATTAGAGAAAAAGAGATAATTGTCCAATAATTAATATTATTATAAATATATATGATAACCAACTTACCATATTATATTTATAACCTATAGTTTTAATATTTCATCTCATGAAACATATAAAACATAGTTCTTTTTCTATTTTATGATACAAAATCATATTTACATTAATCCTCCACTTGATGTATCACATACATCACACCAATTATATCATATATAATCGAATTTCCTCTTGTCAATTTGAACATTTCAAATCAATCCCAAGAACTAGTCTAAACTTGAATTCATTGAGCTACCAAGGGGACCTTATGGACCTGTAGCTTGAAACTCCAACGGTATGTGAATAATTGACTAAACTCTTTAGTCACGGGATCCACCATTCGTTAATTGCTGGGCACTTCACTAAAGACTGATAGCTGCACTCTCCTTACTACAGATATATTTTGTGTCCATATCAACCAATTAACAGTGCGATAAGCCTTCACAGATCGTTCATAAGTACAGCTGGACAAATTTATTGTTATGCCCCTGTAGTTACATCTAACTCCTTAAGTACCATTGATCCCTCTAATGAACATAAGTCATAGTCCTACTATGATTGAGTCCTCTATTCCAAAGAGAAGTTATGGCCACTATGTTCAAGACCCGGAATCAGCCCTTAAGGGAGCAATCTATCTACTTACCCCTACTTGGGGGAAGGAGTGAATTTCATCTTGTGTAACTGAGTTCCCAGCTCCCAAATCAGACAAATCCCCAAAAGGGTAGGTTTGTTGAGTTGACAATCTGACCACTCTCACCCATACTAATCAAAGGACTGCCCTCAAAGGCAGGAGTTCTCAAAACACTTAGGATTAAGGTGATGTCACCTATGGTCGTTTAGGTGAGATGTAAGTCTCAAGTTCAACGACATTATATAAAGAGACTATTCATCTCGTGGTCTGGTCTTATACAAACTCTTTGTATAGGACACCTTCGCTCACATGTCTCCACATGAATAGTCCGGATCAACCATCTATAGTAGTTCACAACACTTGTAAACCTCTACAAAGTGGGTCGTATCCGTAGTGTCACCTAGATCAGGTATCCCTCCTTAATCCTTATATTACATACCTTTTTAGGTTATCACTTAAGGCATGATCCACTTGTATATCTCATATACATGCTTAAGTTTTCATACAATAACCATATAGCTTTGTTTATTTGATATGAGTAAATGAAAAATAAAATAACTCTTATTTTATTCATAACAATGTGTACAATATTTACAAGCTACGAGACTCTGGGAGAATTAGGACACCAATCTTAGGATTAAGGTCGAGTTACCTAGGTCATCGATTTGAAACAGTCAGTCTTAAATAGTAAACAACGTTATAAAGTAAGAGTGACTTATTTCTTGGTCTGATCTTATGCAAAGTCATTGCATTGGACGCCCCCGCTTCTCATGTCACTACATGAACGAATCAGGATCACTTCGTTTATAACACTTTACAAAAAATTGTAACAACTACAGAGTGGGCCGCATCCGATAATGTTACTAGAATAAGACACCCAACCTTATTCATATACTATAGATTGTTTTGGCTATTTACTCGAACTTGATCCATCTTTATGTCACCATATAAAGTATAAGTATTCATATAATAGCCATGGATCTTTAGTCTATTGGATTTAGTCTTTACAAGTACAATTTACATATTCAACCAATAGTTTTATTAAATAAACAACAATAACATCTTTATTGATAATAGAAAATGTCTAACATTACAAACAGCGAATTTTAGGACATACAACCCAACACATGAGGTGATCAATTGAATTGCGTCCGAAAATTACATCGTATCGTTATCGTTATAGTTATTGTTATAGTTATGGTTATGATTACCATTATTGTTATATTTTAGAGAAAAAAAACTATGAATTTTGACACATTTACTGTTACTGTTACTGTTGTCATTTGGTTTTCAAAGGTAAAGATAGCCATAACGGTAACAGTAAATTTGACAAAATTTTTAAGTTTAGGTAAATGCGATCAAAAGGAATCTAATTACATTTGCGATTGAGGCCCATTATGATTGATCTATCAATGAAATTTGATTACAATCACACCAATTTTTATTACGAATTGGTAAACGTTGTTTAAGATTTATTGTTCGTAATGGAAATGGATTTGACTTCTCATTAAAATTCAAGATAAATTATAACAAAATACATTTAAAAGTCACTAATTACCATCTCAAAGTAAATATGGTCGATTTCTCACTCTTGTAATTGTCGAACTAAAAAAAATAAATTGAACAAAATAAACTTTTGATCGGTGAGATTTGGCTTAAGTGTCTATTTGGTCCCTCAAATTTAAAAATGGGCACTTTTAGGCCTGAAGGATGAAAAATGTATTTAATCGGACTTTATACATTTTTTTTTAACCGTTAGTCGTATGAAGTGACATTTTTTTAGAAAAATAATGTTGCAAATTTTATCAAATTTATATTAACTTTTGTCGAT
Organism: Benincasa hispida; assembly: GCF_009727055.1. Classification (NCBI taxonomy): domain Eukaryota; kingdom Viridiplantae; phylum Streptophyta; class Magnoliopsida; order Cucurbitales; family Cucurbitaceae; genus Benincasa; species Benincasa hispida. The sequence continues at coordinate 26,913,221 of NC_052357.1, forward strand.
GTGGCATTTATTTTATTTCATTTTAAAAAATAGTCTTCCCTCTCCTTCCTCCTCTCCTTTTTCACCATTAATGGCATTGGCTGTTGCTATAGAAAGCCTCTTCAACTCCTCAAATCCGGCGTAGCTCTTCCTCACCGCCGTCAATCTGCCGCCTCGTCCGTTGCACTCGCTGACTTACTTCCCTGGCGTAGCTCTTCCTCACCACCGTCAAATTGAGTTTTAGAAGAAATACTGTTTCTTGATTGGGAGGAAACAAATTTTTTGAAGAGGTGAGTAAACCAAATGAAACTAAGAGACCCTATATTTTTTATAGACCTCATTCTTTTATAGTATTTTTCTAATGAACATATTCCTCTCACAAATTAAGCTTTCTCTGTTGACTTCATTATCTCTTTCTTCATGTTTTTGTTTTGAACAACTTTTTAAAAATAATTATTTGAAAGATTTAAGGATTAAAAAGAAACTTTTCAAACAACAAGATCATAATTAGAAATTATTTCAGATTTGGAGAGTAATTGAAGCTGTTTATACCTACGTGTGTACCTTTATCTTTAAAATTAATTCATCACCACATTATACTTCTGTTTTGAATAAATTGCACAAACCACCTTCAACTATGAGATTTGTAACAATTACTTCCCTAAATATTTAATTTGATCTTGAACTTTGTAGTTTTAATTTGATAAATTAATCTCATGTAGTTTGTTAATTGATGTAATTAAAAAGATTTTTTTTTTTTTTTAGGAACAGAGTAAGATCCTAATAGTTTTAATTCTTTTTCAAAAGCCAACTTAAAAAAATACTCAATTTCAAAGTTATTTATAAAAATTTCAAACATGTCTTAAAAAAAAGAAAAACATAATTCATCATCAAACAGATTAAAAAACCAAAAAAACAAAAAACAAAATCGAAAATATTATCAGACAACCTCAAAGATATTAAACTTGAGGGCTCTAAGTAATGTTCAATTAATTTGGCTAAAAAATAGCTTAAAATACTTGGATGCATTCGGACTATACCTATTTCTATATATTTTATTAAATTATCTGATCATAATTTGTCACAAGTTCTCATTTTTTAAATTATTTTAATTCATTGTGCATGTGCTTAATGAAAGTAAAGTGACATAAAAACGGATGCACCCTACTATTGCCTATTATTTAGTCCATGCTCGCTGATCTTCAAGACTATTTTACCGATAATAACTTTTAAATATAATTTTATTTTTATTATTACCATTTTTTAATTGCAAATTACAACTTATAATAAGAAAAACATTATGCAATTATTATTTATCTAGCAAACTAACTATATAACTATAAATTCATTAAGATATCATACTCTTGCCTTTAAAAACATATACTTTTAAATTTTCATGTTGTTAAATGAAAAAAAGAAAAAAGTGGATCACAATTAAAATTGTGTCAAACATTGGTATATTTTGTTCCTTTTGATCAATCTCACAGGTTTTGTTTGTACAACAACTTGGGATATGAGGATTTGAATTCTTTGACATTTTTTTTCCTTTTGAAACTAAAACTCTCGACTATAATTAAGGTATACAATACATATTAATTACTGCTGAACTATAGTCATTATAAAAATCTTAAAAAGACTCTAATAACTTAACTAATGGACAATTTATGCGAAGTCAATGGTACAAGTACTAAAAGATTAATAATATATCGTTTACCCTCGTCTTATTAAACTCAAACTAGAAAATAGAAAACATTGTTTAGGGATTTATATTTCACAATATGCCGAAAATAAACAATTTGGGCCTTATTTGGTAACCATTTTGTTTTTAAAAATTAAGCTTATAGACACTACTTCTACCTCAACATTACTTCATTTGTTATCTATTTTTCACCAATGGTTTAAAAAATCAAACCAAATTTTGAGAACAAAAAAAAGTAGCTTTCAAAATGTTGTTTTTGAAATCTGGAATTTGCCCAAGAATTCAATCATTATAAGAAAGATGCAAATTATTATAAGAAGTATAAATGAAATAGACTGAATTTTAAAAAACAAAAACAAAAAACTAAGGCCTCATTTAGTAACTATTTTGTTTTTTATTTTCGTTTTTGAAAAAAAAAAAAAAAGCCTATGGACACTATTTCGGAAAATTTCACAAAATGACCTAAAACCCAAAAAATTTTCTATTAATAACCTCTTCCTAAAAACTTTTCTACCACTAACCTTTTCTCCATGCAAAATTCCAAAATTAACTCTAGTTTTTAAAAAGCCTTCAAACCACGCAACATTTCTTCTTCCTTTAACGATTTCTTCAGCCCTTCATTCAATGTGCATTCAATACACCACCAACGTTCCACCAAAAAATTTATTCCCAACTAATATTCTTCCAATAGCATTAAAGATAATGGAACGTCACTCTCATTATTCACGTCCTGTCATCGAACTTCGCACGAAATTCTCTCATTGTTCTCTCGTAGCTTTCTCTCAGAGTTTTAACCCAACATCTTCGTTAATCGCTTTCATCGTCAGATTCAGTCTACATTTCTTCTTCCTTCAACGGTTTCTTCAGCCCTTCATTCAATGTACGATTTCTTCTCCCAGATCGCTTTCATAATAAGTGTCATTTAGCATTAAATTATAATATGATCATTTATACATTACTATGCAATCATTTATACATTACTATGGGGTCGTTTATACATTACTATGCGATCGTTTATACATTACTATGAAATCGTTTACTATGCGATCGTGCATAAACTACTACACGATCATTCATAAATTACAATACGATATCTACAATATATATCTTTTTATTTATATATAGATATCATATCAATTACATATATGTAATATTAATCTAATATACATAGTGGCCCAATTCTATTTCTTTGCTTCATAATTCACGTTGATTCCAATGAATCTGAAATGAAATAATCAAAAGGCCACTAATCCTTGTTTAGCATTCGAAAGAAGTAATTGATTGAGCAATTGACAGATGATCCAGGAGTTCGGTTCCATGGGAATTTTTTATCTTCGAATTTCGAAAGAATTAGCAAACCCCATCTTTAACGTTTGAACTATCATATGAAATGAGTTCCATAAAACAAGAAAAAATCCTATTTTGAAAATAACTAAAATATTAATAATAATAAATAAAACAAGTGGTAAGCACGTAATATATGGGTGGCTACCCCGAGGATCGTATAGTAAATTATAAACGATCGTGTAGTAATTTATACATGATCGTTTAGTAAATTATAAACGATCGTGTAGTAATATATACACAATCATTAATTACAATATAGGTGTCGTTTAGCATTAAATTACAATACGATCGTTTATACATTAATATGTGATTGTTTACTACACGATCGTATAGTAAATTATAAACGATCGTGTAGTAATTTATACACGATTGCATAATAATGTATAAATGATCGCATAGTAATTTATACACGATCGCACAAGAATTTATACACGATCACATAGTAATTTATACACGATTGCATAGTAATTTATACACGATCGCATAATAATTTATACACAATCACATAGTAATTTATACAAAATCTCATAGTAATGTATAAACGATCGTTCACTTATCAATGATTTGTTTATCCCATTGTAGATCAATGACGCTACTTCGCATCTTTGTACGATTTGGTGGGGATTGGGATGAGTCCGGAAGAAATTATGTTGGTGGTCATATAAAAGGTCTGAAAGTCAGAAATGATATAACAGTAAGTGAATTAGTGAGTATGATGCATCAACGACTGAATATTGATCCAAATATGTTTGATATACACATCAAATATTGCTACAATCTATTAGTCTCGACTCCCCCAATTGACATAGTCAACGATGAAGGTCTTAGCTTCTTTTTAAAAGGTAGTGATGTTGGATGTCGTTATTTGTATCAGTTACACCTTATGAAAGTCATGGAGTACACACAGATAATATGTACCAGCATTGCAATCCAACCGATCAACCCAATCCAATTCAGACCATGTCTTCACTTGATGATCATATTGAGCCATGTAACTTGGGGGATGACAGAAGTGAAGCTTGGTTTGGTCGAAACAGTGAACCCAGATGTACTTCACAATTCAATTCTGAATATGGATGTGAACAATCTTCAAGTCTACAAACTTTTCCAACACCTAACAACCATGTTCCAACCCCACTTACTCCTGTTCCACCAGTTGTGATGCCTTCGATTCTAATGCATTCCACCGTTCAGAAAGAATCATTTGTTGATATACCCAGACCATCAGAGGGCCCATCGTATGATGATCTCATCAGAATATCTCATGATTGTCTGAATGACGAGGATATAAAGGTCGATCAAATTTTCTTTTCGAAATATGACTTGCCAATTAAATTATAGATGATTGTAATAAGAAAGAACTTTGAATACCGTGTAAAAAAGTCAACAAAGAGCTTGCTAACTATCCGGTGTTCGGTGAGGAATGGAAGTGGAGGTTCCGTGCAAAAAAAAAAAATGAAAAAAAGCGATTCCTTCAAAGTGACAAAATATCCCAGCGAACATACATGTTCTTTTGAAATGAGAACTGGTAATCATTAACAAGCAAAAAGTTGGGTTATTGGACACTTAATCAAGTCTAAATACGAACAAGTTGGCCGACCCTACTGGCAAGGGATATAATTGAGGACGTCCGATGAGATTATGGAGTGAACAATACCTACGGAAGGGCTTATCGCGCTAGAGAGTACGGATAGGTGCATGCACAAGGGTCGCCAAAAATTTCATATACTATTGTTAGGACATATGGCGAGGCACTTAAGCTTACAAATCCAAGTACTATATTTGAGGTTGAAGTAGAGGACGGACAATACTTTAAGTACGTCTTCATGGCACTTGGTCCGTGTATCAGGGGTTTTCTAAACTGCATCCACCAGGTAATCATTGTTGATGGGACCAATTTGCATGAAAAATACAAAGGTATGTTGTTAATAGCAACATCTATCGATGGAAATAACAACATATATCCTATCGCCTTCAGTATTGTAGATGGTAAGAACGATGCATCATGGACTTGGTTCATGACTCATTTGAAAGCTTCGATAGGAGACATTCCCAATCTAGTGATTATATCAGATCATCACATCTCAATTGCAAAGGTTGTTGCAAGTATATTCCCTGATGTATTTCATGCCCTGTGTATATGCCATATTCAGAACAATTTGGTAGACAAATTCAAGAATAAGGACATAATCCCACACTTCTACCTAGCAGTGGAAGCTTATAGAATGTCTAACTTTCAGATGTAGTGGGCTAAGCTCCATCAATATCCTGGTGTGACGGCCTATCTTGAGGAGATTGGATTTGACAGTGGGCAAGGGTTTATCAAGTCCATTGTAGGTATGACAAGATGACAACAAATATAGTAGAATGCCTCGATGAAGTATTGAAAGATGCTCGAGAACTACCAATCACAAAGCTATTAGAGCATATCCATGAGTGGCTATAAGGTTGGTTCTATATCCGACGTACACATGCAATGACATGCACAAACATTGTAATTGATTACACAATGAGTATTCTTAAGGAATCAGAATTGATGTCTAGAACATATCGTGTTTCTCTGGTGGATATGCATATAATTAATGTGGACAATGGATATTTGGGGGGGTTGGTTGATCTTCGTTCACGGACATGTACGTATATGAAATTTAATTGCCTCGAGATCCCGTGCTCCCATGCAATATCTGCGATGACCCTGAGAAATATTAATGTTCAAACATTATGTGCAAAATAGTTTACAGTTCAGTGTGTGCTTGCTTTTTACCCTGAACCAATCCTCACAGTCGGACACAATCAAGAATGGGTTGGAGATGTCGAAGATTTTGAACCAATTCTACTACCAAAAAGAGGTAGCAAGTGTAGGTCGATGTCAAACCGTCAGGATACCTTCAATTGGAGAAGAGCCACGAAAAATATACAGGTACACACGATGTGGTCAGAGAAGACATAACAAGAAAACGTGTAAAAAAACATTGATAACACCTGGCATTGGCCCATCTAGACTAAACAATATGTAATTACTTCATTTAATTTTACACCAATTATACTATACAAATTTTTATTATACAGTATGTAATTTTAGCACCAATTATACTGTTTAATATATAATTTTACACAAATTTATCTAAACGATTGCTTAGTTATTTATTTGCTTAGTTAAATGTACAACACCAATTGTATTCTAAAAATTTGTAAAATTTAGCACAAATTTATCTAAACAACCACATAACAAAAACTAAACGATCGCATAATAAAATCTAAACGATCGCATAACAAAATCTAAACAATCGCATAACAAAATCTAAACGATCACATAACAAAACCTAAATGATCATATAACAAAAACTAAACAATCGCATAACAGATATCTAAACGATCGCATAACAAAAACTAAACGATGACATAAACATATATCTAAATGATCGCGTAACAGTCAGCCAAACGATCGTATTATAAAACCTAAACGATTGTATAACAAAAACTAAATGATCGCATAACAGATATCTAAACGATCACATAATGGATATCTAAATGATAGCGTAACAATTAGCTAAACAACCGCATAACAGATGTCTGAACGATCGGATAACAGTTAGCTAAATGATCGCTTAGTAATCTCTATCCAATTGCTTAGTAATATCTAAACGCTCGCTTAATAATTCTCTAAACACTCGCTTAATATTCTCTCAACGATCAGGAAATGAACGAAATGGAGGGTAAAGTATTCGTAGAGACGCACGTTTACCAAATAGTCTGAAGGTTTTTTAAAAACTGGGGGTAATTTTGGAATTTCACATGGGGAAAAGTTCAATGGTAGAAGAGTTTTTAGGAAAAGATCATTGGTAGAAAAGTTTTTGGGTTTCAGGTCATTTTATGAAATTTTCCCACTACTTCCGCCTCCAAAATTATTTATTTGTTATCTATCTTTCACCAATGGTTTAAAAAATCAAGCCAAATCATGAAAACTAAAAAAGTAACTTTCAAAATGTTGTTTTTGTTTTTGGAGTTTGGCTAAGAATTCAACCATTGTACTTAAAAAAGATGAAAATCATGGTAAGAAATGTAGATGATATAGGCTTAATTTTTAAAAATAAAAATAAAACACAAAATGGTTAGCGAGGCCTTAAGTTTCTTCCATTAGTTTTTAGGAAATTCTTGCTTTATTCTTGAACTGATAGCCTTGTCCTTTCATTTTAATCCATAAATTTTGAAATTAAAACACCTGTGATTTGAGAATTTGAACTCTTAAAAGGTTACCATATTGTCTTCGATTTATAATACTTTAACTTATGTCATTGAGCCATCTTAACACATCAATACATATTCAAAGTCACGTTATCAATTTTTAAAAGTAAAATAAAGGTAAGAAACAAAATATTTTTATATTGTTTTATTTTTATTATTTTTAGACTAATGGTCATAATTTCCCTATTGTTGTGAATTTGAAGAGCACAATGGTCCACAATGAGAACACGTATATAGAAAAAAATATAAAATAATAATAATATATAATAAAATAAATAAATAATAAAAGGTAAATAAAATAACAGAATATAAATTTCTCTACTTTCTCCAATTTTTGTAGATTGATTACCAATATATGTGTCTTTCAAAATCCATTAAATGCCACTATTTATAGACAATTTAGCAAGTAGGAGGTGGATTACATGGACACTAATAGTGTGTAATCTTGAGACACATGAAAAACACATGGGGGTAATGGATAAGTGATACATGACCAATGGACATTAATAATGGTCATCTAAATTACACCTAATTTAACATATTTTAATACTCCCTTTTAGATATCCATTATATATGAAATATGCATGTTAAAACCTTACTAGAAAAAATCCATTGGGAAAAAAAATCCTAGTGAAGGAAAAAAAGTACATATTTCATATATTTAATACTCTTAAAAGTATATTTACTCCTCTCATGGAAATATCATTTAAGATTTCTGAGTCGCCGCATTCCAATGCTGTACACCAGTTTTTCAAATGTTGCGGTAGGTAATGTCTTTGTAAATAAGTCTGTCAAGTTATCTTTCGAACAAATTTGTTATACAGTGATATCACCATTTTCTTCAAGATCCCGAGTGTAGAAAATCTTAGGTGAAATATGTTTTGTTCTATCTTCCTTAATATATCCTCCTTTGATTTGGGATATGCATACTGTGTTGTCTTCGTATAATACCATTGGAAGTTTTTTACTAGAAGACAAACCACATGTTCCACGAGTGTGTTGAGTCATTGATCTTAGCCGTACACATTCTTGACTAGTCTCGTGAATTACAAGAATTTCGACATGATTTGAGGAAGTAGCTGTTATGGTCTGTTTCACTGATTGCCATGATATAACAGTTTCTCCACATATGAACAGATAACCTGTTTGAGATCTAGCTTTGTGTGGACCAGATAAATATCCAGAATCTGTTTGAGTTAAACAACATGCAGCAGAAGTATCAAGGATTCATAAGCATTCTAATTCACTAATTTTGGCAAAAACTAAAGCATGTTGTTAATAAAAATAGGTTTTCCGAACATACCTTTGAAGAACTCTTCAAGAAAATCGTTGTTCAGCTGTTGTCTTCACTTAATATCAACGTGAACCACCACAAAGCCTTCCCTACTATGCTCTTGGAGCTTTAGGCAGAGTTGTGGGACTCAAGAATAGCTTGTAGATGTGGAGAAACAAGGGAAGCTCACAGTAGCAAGTTGAAGAAGATAGCTTCTTCTTCACCACGATTTTTCTCTCAAAATTCTGTCTTCCTCCCCTTCTCCAACAACTCCAATCTTCTTTATATATCAAGATGAACATGCAAAGAGATGGAGTGCATGGCTTGCAGCTCATGCTTGGAGAATCAAAGTAGAGAAGATCCATGGTTTGTGTGTGAGCATAAGATGATGATAATGGAAAAAACTCTTTTTCCATTATGTACAAACTATGCAAACGAATTTCCATTTTAATTTAAAACAAAAAATGACTTGTAAATCATTTTAATTTAAAATTTGATTTCTTAAATTAATTTAAAAAATTAATTAATTTAATATCAAATATTAAATTAATTTTTGCACAATAATCATCTTTATATATTTAAATCATTATTTAAATATTTATTCTCTTGTTCCGTTTAATTTGAACGTTTCAAATTAATTTCTCAAGCTACCCTAAAGCGTACCCATTTACGAGCTAGTAGGGGGACCTCGCGGACCTACAGATCATGAGCTCCGACAATCCGAGAATAATCGGCTAAACTCATTAGACCTATCTAACCCCCATTCGTTAACTAATGGGTGATTCCACTAAAGTCCATAGCTGAACTCCCCTCACTGTAGATAATTTATTCCACTCGATATTCACCATGATTAGTAAGTTAACCCTTCACAAGTTGCTCATAATAATGGTTGGGTCGAATCTCTATTTTACCTCCATAATTACCTCTTGTTCCTTAAGTTCCACTGAACCCCTAATGAACAATTAATTTGTGATCTAATCAACAAATCAAATCCCTTTCAGGCAAATGAAAGGGTGAGGACTCTTGTTCAAGACCCAAAATCAAACCTTGAAGGGAAAACCTCTCTATAACCCTAATCGATTAGGAGTGAATTCCCTCTTTCACCCTATATTCCCAACTATTCATCCGATCTTATCCCCAAAATGGTAAGTTTATTGAGCAGAGGCAATTGGTCTACTCTCACCGTTTGCAGATCAAAGGATAATCCCGAACAAATAAGAGTTCATAGTTAGCTCAGGATTAAGGTTAAGTTATCTAGGTCATCGCTTTGAAATCGTCAGTCTTAAATAGTAAACAACGTTATAAAGTAAGAGTGACAAGTTTCGTGGTCCGATCCTACACAAAACTCATTTGCACAGGACACCCCCTATAACGACGCAGATTTGTACGCATACAAGAAATTAAATGTCAAATATTAAGCAGGACGAAATTTTGTTTAAACGGGTGGTCAATGTAATACCCTAACCCTAATTTAGAAAGCAGGACAATAAATAAAATATATAATTAAGAATGAAAAATATATAAATTTAATAGGAAAATCGGGTGGAAATTTAGAAAGGGAAAAATAGGAAATTTATTCATTATCCAAAAATAATGAATAAGGGAGCGGGAGCGGGAGCGAGAGCAAGAGCGGGAGCGGGAGTGAGAGCAAGAGCGAGAGCGAGACCAGCGACAGCGACAACGAGAGTCGCTAAAGTAAAACCAGCAAGAAAGCTGCAGAAAGAGAGATTCTGATAATAGAAAGAGCGAGATTTGGAAAGAAGCATGGATTATGCATTGAATTTGGCCACGATCTTATAGATTATACATGGAAAAACCCTAAAATTGAATACAAACAAAGAATGATAACGTAAGGGCAAACGTTAGCCAAGATTAGGTGTCTTATTGAGAGGAATCCTTAAACCCTAAGTAATTTTAAAGAAGCCACCTGTACGATGATTTGTCACACTAAGAAGAGCTGAAAACTACTATAAATAGGACCCTTTGCCTAAAGATTTAACCGATTCTCAAACAAATCTCAGTAACAAAGAATCGTGTGAAAAAGTAAGTGTGAGTGAGGAAGTTCTGTGAGGTTAAAAGAGAAAAGCTCGGGTAAGGTCTGCCCAAATTTCTTTCTAGTTTAAAAAGGGAAAGCTCTACTGATCAAATCATAAAGAATAATAAGGAATAACTAGATCACAGTAAGTAGTTTATCTCACCCTGTCTTTAAATGTTCTATGGTAGTGTACCTTTATTATGTTGCATGATTATGTTAATTGTTATATTGTATTACATGTTTAGAACATGTTTCTCTACAAGGGACCCATGCATTATGTTTGTTCACGATTACGTTAAAATCAAGTTTTAATTAGGTGTAAGTTATGCTTCTAGTCTACTCTTACGTTTATGCTAATGGTTGATGCTGGATGCGACTCTGGCCCTATTGACTGCATGACCCGCTAATCATCAGATGGGTTAGTTTCCGCTTAAGTTTACATCTTCCTATCAGGGCGGAGAAATTTATGCTTCTAGGGCTGGCAGGGCATGTATGGTTGCACCCCTCCAGGCCTAATCTTACGTTATGTTTACGCTAGGGACTAGCAGGGTATGTATGGAAAAAAAAAAAGAAGAGAGATGGATTGTTTACTACACGATCGTATAGTAAATTAGATAAACGATGTGTAGTAATTTATACACGATTGCATAATATGTATATATATGATTCGAGTGACGATATTAACAGTATCACAGAGATTCGCAAGAGAGCTACACAAACAAAGAATTAGACACGCGAGTGCAGAGAATTTAGTAGCACGATCGCATAATAATATACATAAGTAATTTGCGTGTGATAGAAAGTGTGTGGTGAGAGTGATATACCAATATCAAATAATAATATAGATATATTATAATTAGATAATAGAGCACTAAAAAAAAGAAAAAAAAAAAAAAAAAAAAAAAAAAGTGGCATACTTTAGTAAAGAATTTTGGTGGGGTATTGGATGAGTCCGGGAAGAAATTATAGATTAGGTGGTCATATAAAGGTTGAAAGTCAGAATGGATATAACATGCAAGTGATATTAGTGGAGTATGATGCCATCTAACCGACTGATATTGATAATCCAATATAGTTTGATATACAATCAAATATTGCCTAACAATCTATTAGTCTCGACTCCCCCAATTGACATAGTCAACGATGAGGTACTTAGCCTTCTTTTTAAAGGTAGTATTGTTGGAATGTCCGTTATTGTAATCAGTTTACACTTATATGAAAGTCATGGAGTAACACACAGATAATATGTTACCAGCATTGCAATCAACCGATCAACCCCAATCCAATTCAGACCAATGTCTTCACTTGATGATCATATTGAGCCATGTAACTTGGGGATGACAGAAGTGAAGCTTGGTTTGGTCGAAACATGAACCCAGATGTACTTCACAATTCAATTCTGAATATGGATGTGAACAATCTTCAAGTCTACAAACTTTTCCAACACCTAACAACCATGTTCCAACCCCTTACTCCTGTTCCACCAGTTGTTGATGCCTTCGATTCTAATGCATTCCACCGTTCAGAAAGAATCATTTGTTGATATACCCAGACCATCAGAGGGCCCATCGTATGATGATCTCATCAGAATATCTCATGATTGTCTGAATGACGAGGATAATAAGGTCGATCAATTTTCTTTTCGGAAATATGACTTGCCAATTAAATTTATAGATATTGTAATAAGAAAGACTTTGAATACGTGTAAAAAAAGTCAACAAAGAGCTTGCTAACTATCCGGTGTTTCGGTGAGGATGAAGTGGAGGTTCCGGTGCAAAAAAAAAAAATGAAAAAAAGCGATTCCTTCAAAGTGACAAAATATCCAGCGAACATACATGTTCTTTGAAATGAGAACTGGTAATCATTAACAAGCAAAAAGTTGGGTTATTGGACACTTAATCAAGTCCTAAATACGAACAAGTTGGCCGACCCTACTGCAAGGGATATAATTGAGGGACGTCCGATGAGATTATGGAGTGAACAATACCTACGGAAGGGCTTATCGCGCTAGAGAGTACGGATAGGTGCATGCACAAGGTCGCCAAAAAATTTCATATACTATTGTTAGGACATATGGCGAGGCACTTAAGCTTACAAATCCAAGTAACTATATTTGAGGTTGAAGTAGAGGACGGACAATACTTTAAAGTACGTTCTCATGGCACTTGGTCCGTGTATCAGGGTTTTCTAAACTGCATCCACCAAGGTAATCATTGTTGATGGGACCAATTTGCATGAAAAATACAAAGGTTATGTTGTTAATAGCAACATCTATCGATGGAAATAACAACATATATCCTATCGCCTTCAGTATTGTAGATGGTAAGAACGATGCATCATGGACTTGGTTCATGACTCATTTGAAAGCTTCGATAGGAGACATTCCAATCTAGTGATTATATCAGATCATCACATCTCAATTGCAAAGGTTGTTGCAAGTATATTCCCTGATGTATTTCATGCCCTGTGTATATGCCATATTCAGAACAAATTTGGTAGACAAATTCAAGAATAAGGACATAATCCCACACTTCTACTAGCAGTGGAAGCTTATAGAATGTCTAACTTTCAGATGTAGTGGGCTAAGCTCCATCAATATCCTGGTGTGACGGCCTATCTTGAGGAGATTGGATTTGACAGTGGGCAAGGGTTTATCAAGTCCATTGTAGGTATGACAAGATGACAACAAATATAGTAGAATGCCTCGATGAAGTATTGAAAGATGCTCGAGAACTACCAATCACAAAGCTATTAGAGCATATCCATGAGTGGCTATAAGGTTGGTTCTATATCCGACGTACACATGCAATGACATGCACAAACATTGTAATTGATTACACAATGAGTATTCTTAAGGAATCAGAATTGATGTCTAGAACATATCGTGTTTTCTCTGGTGGATATGCATATAATTAATGTGGACAATGGATATTTGGGGGGGTTGGTTGATCTTCGTTACGGACATGTACGTATATGAAATTAATTGCTCGAGATCCCGTGCTCCCATGAAAATATCTGCGATGACCTGAGAAATATTAATGTTCAAACATTATGTGCAAAATAGTTTACAGTTAAGTGTGTGCTTGCTTTTTACCCTGAACCAATCCTCACAGTCGGACACAATCAAGAATGGGTTGAGAATGTCGAAGATTTTGAACAATTCTACTACCAAAAAGAGGAGCAAGTGTAGGTCGATGTCAAACCGTCAGGATACCTTCAATTGGAGAAGAGCCACGAAAAAATATACAGGTACACACGATGTGGTCAGAGAAGACATAACAAGAAAAACGTGTAAAAAACATTGAATACACCTGGCATTGGCCCATCTAGACTAAACAATATGTAATTACTTCATTTAATTTTACAACCAATTATACTATACAAATTTTTATTATACAGTATGTAATTTTTAGCACCAATTATACTGTTTAATATATAATTTTACACAAATTTATCTAAACGATTGCTTAGTTATTTATTTGCTTAGTTAAATGTACAACACCAATTGTATTCTAAAAATTTGTAAAATTTAGCACAAATTTATCTAAACAACCACAATACAAAAACTAAACGATCGCATAATAAAATCTAAACGATCGCATAACAAAATCTAAACAATCGCATAACAAAATCTAAACGATCACATACAAAACCTAATGATCATATAACAAAAACTAAACAATCGCATAAAAGATATCTAAACGATCGCATAACAAAAACTAAACGTAGACATAAACATATATCTAAATGATCGCGTAACAGTCAGCCAAACGATCGTATTATAAAACCTAAACGATTGTATAACAAAAACTAAATGATCGCATAACAGATATCTAAACGATCACATAATGGATATCTAAATGATAGCGTAACAATTAGCTAAACAACCGCATAACAGATGTCTGACGATCGGATAACAGTTAGCTAAATGATCGCTTAGTAATCTCTATCCAATTGCTTAGTAATATCTAAAAGCTCGCTTAATAATTCTCTAAACACTCGCTAATTATTCTCTCAACGATCAGGAAATGAACGAAATGGAGGGTAAAGTATTCGTAGAGACGCACGTTTACCAAATAGTCTGAAGGTTTTTTTAAAAAACTGGGGTAATTTTGGAATTTCACATGGGGAAAAGTTCAATGGTAGAAGAGTTTTTAGGAAAAGATCATTGGTAGAAAAGTTTTTGGGTTTCAGGTCATTTTTATGAAATTTTCCCACTACTTCCGCCTCCAAAATTATTTATTTGTTATCTATCTTTCACCAATGGTTTAAAAAATCAAGCCAAATCATGAAAAACTAAAAAAAGTAACTTTCAAAATGTTGTTTTTGTTTTTGGAGTTTGGCTAAGAATTCAACCATTGTACTTAAAAAAGATGAAAATCATGGTAAGAAATGTACGATGATATAGGCTTAATTTTTAAAAATAAAAATAAAACACAAAATGGTTAGCGAGGCCTTAAGTTTCTTCCATTAGTTTTTAGGAATTCTTGCTTTATTCTTGAACTGATAGCCTTGTCCTTTCATTTTATCCATAAATTTTGAAATTAAAACACCTGTGATTTGAGAATTTGAACTCTTAAAAGTTACCATATTGTCTTCGATTTATATAATACTTTAACTTATTTCATTGAGCCATCTTAACACATCAATACATATTCAAAGTCACGTTATCAATTTTTAAAAAGTAAAATAAAGGTAAGAAACAAAATATTTTTATATTGTTTTATTTTTATTATTTTTTAGACTAATGGTCATAATTTCCCTATTGTTGTGAATTTGAAGAGCAACATGGTCCACAATGAGAACACGTATATAGAAAAAAATATAAAATAATAATAATATATAATAAAATAAATAATTAAAGGTAAATAAAATAACAGAATATATTATTCTCTACTTTCTCCAATTTTTGTAGATTGATTACCAATATATGTGTCTTTCAAAATCCATTAAATGCACCTATTTATAGACAATTTAGCAAGTAGGAGGTGGATTACATGGACACTAATAGTGTGTAATCTTGAGACACATGAAAAACACATGGGGGTAATGGATAAGTGATACATGACCAATGGACATTAATAATGGTCATCTAATTACACCTAATTTAACATATTTTAAATACTCCCTTTTAGATATCCATTATATATGAAATATGCATGTTAAAACCTTACTAAGAAAAATCCATTGGAAAAAAAATCCTAGTGAAGGAAAAAAAAGTACATATTTCATATATTTAATACTCTTAAAGTATATTTACTCCTCTCATGGAAATATCATTTAAGATTTCTGAGTCGCCGCATTCCAATGCTGTACACCAGTTTTTCAAATGTTGCGGTAGGTAATGTCTTTGTAAATAAGTCTGTCAAGTTATCTTTCGAACAAATTTGTTATAACAATATCACCATTTTCTTCAAGATCCCGAGTGTAGAAAATCTTAGTGAAATATGTTTTGTTCTATCTTCCTTAATATCTCCTTTGATTTTGGAATATGCATACTGTGTTGTCTTCGTATAATACCATTGGAAGTTTTTTACTAGAAGACAAACCACATGTTCCACGAGTGTGTTGAGTCATTGATCTTAGCCGTACACATTCTTGACTAGTCTCGTGAATTACAAGAATTTCGACATGATTTGAGGAAGTAGCTGTTATGGTCTGTTTCACTGATTGCCATGATATAACAGTTTCTCCCATATGAACAGATAACCTGTTTGAGATCTAGTTTGTGTGGACCAGATAAATATCCAGAATCTGTTTGAGTTAAACAACATGCAGCAGAAGTATCAAGGATTCATAAGCATTCTAATTCACTAATTTTGGCAAAAACTAAAGCATGTTGTTAATAAAAATAGGTTTTCCGAACATACCTTTTGAAGAACTCTTCAAGAAATCGTTGTTCAGCTGTTGTCTTCACTTAATATCAACGTGAACCACCACAAAGCCTTCCCTACTTTGCTCTTGGAGCTTTAGGCAGAGTTGGGACTCAAGAATAGCTTATATGTGGAGAAGAAGCTACAGTTGAAAGAAAGATAGCTTCTTCTTCACCAAGATTTTTCTCTCAAAATTTTGTTTTTTTCTTCAACAACTAAATTTATATATATAAGATAAAACATGCAAAGAGATAGTGCATGGCTTGCAGTTCATCTTGGAGAATCAAAGTAGAGAAGATACATTTGTGTGTGAGCATAAAGATGATATATGGATATATTTATTAATGTACAAACTATGCAAACGATATATATTTAAATAATGACTTGTAAATCATTTTAATTTAAAATTTGATTTTCTTAATTAATTTAAAAAATTAATTAATTTAATATCAAATATTAATTAATTTTTGCACATAATCATCTTTATATATTTAAATAATCTATATAATATTTATTCTCTTGTTCACTTTAATTTGAAGTATTATAATTAATTCATATAAACGTAATTATATACGAGCTAGTAGGGGGCCTCGCGGACCTACAGATCATGAGCTCCGACAATCCGAGAATAATCGTAAACTCATTAGACCTATCTAACCCATAAAAAAAAAAATTAATATTCATATAGATATATTCCAATAATAATAACTCCTACGTAAATATATTAATAATATGATATCACCATGATAGTAAGTTAACCTTCACACATAAATAATGTTGGATTTTTTTACCTCATAATTACCTCTTTTCCTTAAGTTCCACTGAACCCCTAATGAAACAATTAATTTGTGATCTAAATACAACAAATCAAATCCCTTTCAGGCAAATGAGGTAGGATTTTCAAGACCCAAAATCAAACCTTGAAGGGAAAATCCTCTTATAACCCTATAATATATGAATGAATTCACCCTATATTCAAATATCATCATCCATAATTATCCCAAATATATAAGTTTATTGAGCAAGAGATTTTTACTCTCACCGTTTGCAGATCAAAGGATAATCCGAACAAATAAGAGTATCATAAAGTTAAGAGGATTAAGTTATATCATTAGGTCATCGCTTTGAAATCGTCAGTCTTAAATAGTAAACAACGTTATAAAGTAAGAGTGACAGTTTCGTGGTCCGATCCTACACAAAACTCATTTGCACAGGACACCCCCTATAACGACGCAGATTTGTCGCATACAAGAAATTAAATGTCAAATATTAAGCAGGACGAAATTTTGTTTAAACGGGTGGTCAATGTAATACCCTAACCCTAATTTAGGAAAGCAGGACAATAAATAAATATATAATTAAGAATGAAAAATATATAAATTTAATAGGAAAATCGGGTGGAAATTTAGAAAGGGAAAAATAGGAAATTTATTCATTATCCAAAATAATGAATAAGGGAGCGGAGCGGGAGCGAGAGCAAGAGCGGAGCGGGAGTGAGAGCAAGAGCGAAGCGAGACCAGCGACAGCGACAACGAGAGTCGTCAGTAAAACCAGCAAGAAAGCTGCAGAAAGAGAGATTCTGATAATAGAAAGAGCGAGATTTGGAAAGAAGCATGGATTATGCATTGAATGGCCACGATCTTATAGATTATACATGGAAAAACCTAAAATTGAATACAAACAAAGAATGATAACGTAAGGGCAAACGTTAGCCAAGATTAGGTGTCTTATTGAGAGGAATCCTTAAACCCTAAGTAATTTTAAAGAAGCCACCTGTACGATGATTTGTCAAACTAAGAAGAGCTTGAAACTACTATAAATAGGACCCTTTGCCTAAAGATTTAACCGATTCTCAACAAATCTCAGTAACAAAGAATCGTGTGAAAAAGTAAGTGTGAGTGAGGAAGTTCTGTGAGGTTAAAAGAGAAAAGCTCGGGTAGGTCTGCCCAAATTTCTTTTCTAGTTTAAAAGGGAAATTACTGATCAAATCATAAAGAATAATAAGGAATAACTAGATACAGTAAGTAGTTTTATCTCACCCTGTCTTTAAATGTTCTATGGTAGTGTACCTTTATTATGTTGCATGATTATGTTAATTGTTATATTGTATTACATGTTTAGAACATGTTTCTCTACAAGGGACCCATGCATTATGTTTGTTCACGATTACGTTAAAATCAAGTTTTAATTAGGTGTAAGTTATGCTTCTAGTCTACTCTTCGTTTATGCTAATGGTTGATGCTTGGATGCGACTCTGGCCCATTGACTGCATGACCCGCTAATCATCAGATGGGTTAGTTTTCCGCTTAAGTTTACTTCTTATCAGGGCGGAGAAATTTATGCCTTCTAGGGCTGGCAGGGCATGTATGGTTGCCCCCTCCAGGCCTAATCTTACGTTATGTTTACGCTAGGGACTAGCAGGGTATGTATGGTTTCACCCCTCTAGTCCAATATTACGTTTATGCTAATGGTTGATGTTGGATGCGACTCTGGCCCTACTGACTGCATGAACCGCTAATCATCAGATGGGGTTAGTTTTCGTTTAGGTCCTCATCTTCCTATCAGGGT
>NC_052357.1:26932264-26938615 GCF_009727055.1 Benincasa hispida
TTGCACCCTCTAGTCCAATATTACGTTTATGCTAATGGTTGATGTTGGATGCGACTCTGGCCCTACTGACTGCATGACCCGCTAATCATCAGATGGGTTAGTTTTCGTTTAGGTCCTCGGAGAGATTTATGTTGGAAGCATAACCGACCACCACATGTTATTATACGTTTTCGGTCCCAACCATATGTTTTCATGACATGTTGCTTGTAATTGTGCATTTGGTCACTACCCTACGTGAGAACTACTTATTGGGTATATTATATACTCATCCTATATTTTTATAGACTTTGTACGTAAGGACACAGCGTAGATGGCAGAATTGGACGTCGCTCAAATGGCCAACCATCAAACTCACTATTATAGGCACATGCATTTTGTACCACCATGCTAATGTTTTATGTGTCCTGGTGTTTTGATAAATAAACTTTTTATAGTTTTTCTATCTAATTAATAAAATTTAGATATGTTCATTGAAATTTTCACCAAAACTCATCTCATGATAGAAAAGTCTAAGTATGCATGTCGTAGCGGTTGAATCATAATGTGTAAGGATCCGGACGTTACAGTTTGGTATCAGAGCATTTAAGCCAATTAGGCTTTACTAATTAGAAGAGTCGTGGTGTTTGATGGTTCGGCTTGTTAAGTGATGCCCACAGTTATGCCAAATACGCTAGTAAGTAGAATTTTCAATGAGTAATTTAGTAAATAATTTAGTAAACATAAGGTATGAGTTAAAAAAAAAAATTAAATTAGATTACTTCCTTATTATGAAAATAAAATGTGTGTACCAGATGCCACCACAAAGGGCTCCAACACGACGAGGCCGACCTCGAAGTGAATCCACAAGGGATCAAAATCAAGGACATGGGCAGACGCCTTACGTGTTACTTACACCAAAGGCGCTACAAATATTAATACAAAATATGAGTAATGGAAACAAAACTTCGTCCACCACACCAACAACCAATGATACAAATGACTCAAAGATCATTCGAGAATTCAGAAAATTCAATCCTTCAACATTTGATGGATCATCTGTGGATCCAATTATAGCATAGAATTGGATAACAGAAGTAGAAACTATTTTCCGCCATATGAACATCCCAGAAGAACAGAAAGTAAATTGTGCCACCTTCATGTTTAAAGGCGATGCAAAGTTCTGGTGAGAATCCACACAAAGAACAATCAAAGGTACAATCTCATGGTAACAATTCAATCAGGCTTTTTACAACAAGTATTTCCCTTTGACGGTGAGATATCAAAAGGAAGTGAAATTTCTTAATCTTTGTCAAGAGAACATGTCGGTGTCAGAGTATGAACGAAAATTTGATCGCTTGTCCAACTTTGTCCCTCGACTAGTGGACACAGAAGAGAAGAAGGTGGAAAGGTTTATTTGGGGATTAAGAGAAGGTATTTGAGGCATTGTTACTGCCTTTCGACACAAAGAGTATCCCCTTGCCCTCGAGTCGGCCTTACTCATGGAAGTAGATCTTGCTGCCAAAATCTCAACTTCTGAACGAGGATTCATGCCAAATCAAAAGAGGAAATTCGCCCAACAGGGCTTCCAACGTTCACAACGGCAAGCAAAAATTTCCCAAAACACTCAGGGCGTACAGTCACAACAGAAGAGTCAAACATTCATATATCTTAAGTGCAGAAATTGTGGAAAACACCATCAGGGGCAATGTCTTCGGAACTTAGGGGTGTGTTTCAACTGCGGCCAGACAGGTCACTATGCAAAGGCTTGCCCAAAGCTCATCAACCAAGTATCAACTGCCCAGACCACCCAGCCTACTAGTAATAAGGTTATCCAACAACAGAAAGGACGGGTGTTTGCTGTTACACGTCAAGAGGCAAAGGATCAAGATGCAGTTGTTACAGGTACATTACCCATCCTCCGGTATTATGCCTTCACTTTATTTGATTCGGGCTCTAGTCATTCATTCATCTCTACGACATTTGCACAACATGCTCAATTAACATCAAAGCCCTTAGACTACATTCTATCCGTAGCTACTCCTGTCAGAGTATCTATGTTGGCCCACTCAGTAGTAGAAAACTGTGAATTGTCAGTATCAGGACATAAACTAGGGGTGACCCTTATCATCCTAGACATAAGTGATTTCGACATAATACTAGGTATGGACTGGTTAGCAGCAAACTATGCAAGCATAGATTTCCATAATAAAGAGGTCATATTCATCTTTCCAACAGGAATCAAGTTTAAGTTTAAGAGTTCTAATGCACAATCAGCCCCAAGAATAATTTCAGCCTTAAAAACTAAACATTTGCTCAAACATGGGGCTTGGGCATATTTAGCAAGTGTAGTGGATTTACGAGACCAAAAGGATGAAATTAAGGTCATTCCTGTAATAAAGGAATTTGAAGATGTATTCCCAGAAGAGTTACCAGGTTTACCACCTAATCGAGAAATATAATTTTGTATAGATCTAATTCTTGGAGCTGAACCAATATCTAAAGCACCATATAGAATGGCACCTGCAGAATTAAAAGAACTTAAAATTCAATTACAAGAATTGTTAGATAAGGGATTTATACGCCCTAGCATGTCTCCATGGGGAGCATCTGTCTTATTTGTAAAGAAAAAGGATGGATCCATGTGTTTATGTATAGATTATTAGGAGTTGAATAAGTTGACAATAAAAAATAAGTATCCACTCCCACGCATTGATGACCTATTTGACCAATTAAAAGGAGCCTCAGTATTCTCCAAAATAGACTTACGATCTGGATATCATCAACTACGAATCAAGGAGTCGGATATACCCAAGACTGCTTTTCGAACAAGATATGAGCATTATGAATTCGTTGTGATGCCCTTTGGATTAACGAATTCCCCAGCAGCCTTCATGTATCTTGTTGTAAATAGAATTTGGTTATGGGACCTATCTTTGAGGTAACTTTCTGGTGATCGTGGATTATATTTATGGGTGTTTTGGTCATTCCATAGTTAGTCAGTTAATCATGAAATGAGTTCTAGTACGTTCTTTCCGAGGTGAGTTATAGATATATGAAATAGTTGTAGTGCCAATTATGTCCCAAGTTTGAGTTTTTGAAGCTCTCGAACAAGTGCGTACCTAGGTGCATATTGTTAAGAGCGAAGTAGGATCTCAGGTAGGATCCGCTGAGAGGGACTGTGAGAGACTAGTGTTATGCTTAAGTGGTCCTCGTCCCAACAGTACATGTATGCTGAGGTGCGCAGTTCGCGTTGAGTTTAGGCAAGATATTATAGACGGATTTGTGAAGAATTTTCTCAAATAGGAAAATATAAATGGGTATGTCATTTTATCCCATTAATCCAAGCCTCCAGGCAAGAATTGAATTAATTCTTTTGTCTGGAACCTAGATATGTGGCAAAGTTCCAGGAAACAAAGGGAAAGGTTGATCATCATAAGAAGGGGGGGGGGAGGGGTGGGGTGGGCCCCCCCTCGTGTTTAATTTTTGCTGTTCCAACCTTTTTATTAACCCTTTGACGGATCATGGTGTTAACTGTGTACTGTGACGCATGAAGAAGGGGCTTGGAGTTGTGTTTTGAATGCAACAGGAAATGGGTATTATAGCATTATGCTTCAAGACAAAGCAATAACCTTATGATTACAAATTATTGCCGTTGTATGTCGTTGGAAGGATTAGCTTCTCGTAGGTGGCTTTTGCCTGTAAAGATTGGAGACATTATTATATGGAGGAAAGAGGATCATAAATTTATTACAATCATAAAAGCTTAAGTACTTCTTTACCCAAGAAAGATTAAATATATGGCAACTGAAGATGGTGTTAGGAAAATGTGAGTATAAGACTGTATGGATGTGAGATCCTCTATATCCAGGAAAAGGCTAATATTTGCTTGCTGTTGCTTGCTTAGCAAAAGTCAGCTCATACAGCACTGCTAAGTTACCATGCCCAAACATAATAGATGATCCTTGAGAAGACTGAGATCTCACTGAATACGTGTAAAACTTCACTTACTCAAAGATGAGCAACAGTTAATTGCTAGACCTGCAATTAGAAGCAAAGGATAAGTTGATGCACAAGCAAAAGACATGAAGGTGAACGCTAAAGCTAAATCAACGCATATCAGAGATGTGAGTAATACTAGTCAAAATTTCTCAAGCAGCCTAGACTCTGCAATCGCCTTCTATCGTGTACGACGGTCATGTTACCAGTATAGAGAGAAATCAAGAAAAGAACTATTGAAGGGAGCTCATGAATCGCTTTTCAAATACATCTGGTGAGTACCAAAATGTATTCGAGACTTGAGCACATTACTGGTGGGTAACATGAAAAAGATAAGTCCGACTATGTATGTTAAATGTTTGGTTTGTCAACAGGTGAAAGTGTCTGTAGCATAGACCAAAAGGATCCTCCACCTTCTATTAATGTTTCCAGAAGGAAATGGGATACATGATTTCTAGGACTTCATCTCAGACTCCCGAGAACTGTTAAAGGCCAAACATGATTTGGTGTGATTGTAGATCGATCTCACTAAATCGGTTCCCACTTCCTACCATGCATAACTACTCACATGCTACGGAAGCTACACTCAAATGTACTTAAAGAAGGGTCATCCGGTACTATCTGGATATCCAGTTTCAAGTGTTTCAGATCGAGACCCTCGTTTCTTCTCCAAGTTTGTCGAAAATTATGCAGAAAGCAATGGGCACACAGCTAAATTTCAGCACAGCCTTCCACCACAAAGCGATGGCCAAACACGGAATGAGTTAATAAAATCCTAAAGAGCATGTTGAGGGCATGGTCTTTGGATTTTATCTGGAGCATGGGATTCGCAGATACATTCTTATAGAATTTGCTTTTATAATATATAGTTATCAGGCAGCTATATTGGTATGGCTTTTCTTGAAGCCATTAGTGGAAAGAGAATTGTCAGATCCCCTGTACACGTGGTGAGTATAAGTCGGGGATGCGAACATATCTAGGACCTGAGTTGGTCAACAAACATCAGAGATCAATTAAGCTAATTCGGGAAAGAATGTTCGAAAGCTCAAAGCAACAGAAAAAATAGAATTATGTCGTGTTAAACCGTTCGAAAGAGGGATATTCAATAGTGAGAATACGTATTTCTAAAGGTAGCTACCAATGAAAGGCATTTGGTTTTTCAGACGAAAAGGCAATTAGCCCTCGTTCATTGGACCCTTTGATATTATGTTAGAACGTATCTGGCTCAAGTAGTGCTTACCGATTGCATTACCACCCACACTTCTTCATACATAATATGTCTTCATTGTATCGATCGCATTCGAAAATACGTGTTTGACCCATCACATTATGTAAATTATGGAATTCTCTACAGAATAAGTGAAAATTTGGTGATATTATGAATGAGGATCAGTTTTGCTATCCTGCAAAGAGAGAAGAAGTCGCTTTCGTAATCAGGGAATATATAAGATTTTAAGTAAAGGTTCTCTGGAGAAGATTCAAGCAATAGTGTTAAAGTTAAGCTTACGATAGGAACTGGAAGAAGAGGTAATGAACTGAACAATACCTCTTATCTTTTTAAGAAAACACAAGAAACTTTTGAGTGAAGGTTCTTAAGGGGGAAGAATGTAACGACAGATTGGTACGCATACAGGAAGATTATAATGGTGTCATTATTTAATAAGCAGATAAAGTTTTATTGTAAAAGTGTGATTTTATGTGAGGGAAAGTAAAGATGGAATTTGTAATTTATATTGCATTATCCAAAAGATTAATGTTATAGTAGGGGAGGGAGGGAGCGGGATGCAGTGAGCGGGAGCGGAAGCGAGTGGAGCTTGGGTTGAGCTTGAGAGCGGATAGGAAGTCTGTGAGATTAGCAAAGACGAAGTGGTATAAAAATTTTGTAGAGCGAGTAGTGAGAGAGCTGTATTTCCATTCAAATTAAAGCTGGACGATGTGGTAGGTTGTTAGTCGAGTGATAAACGTTGTTGTAGAGTAGCGTATATTTAAGACGAGATGTGATCTGAGTGATTGGACATGAAGCTGGGATTGGTATTATTGCGTTGAATTGGCTCGACGATCTTAGAGATTGATTAATTGGAGATAGAAGTACTTAAAAATATGGAATTTACAACTAAGTAATGATTGACGTAAGGGTCACGTTAGTCCTAGATTGGTGTCTTTTGAGAGTAAGTCCTAACCAGTTGTGAGTTAATTTTAAAAGAATCCATCTGTGTACGATTGATTTGTCTACATCTGAAATGAGCTGTAAAACTGACTATAAATAAGGACTCCTTTGCCAAAGATTTAACTCATGTTCTCAAACAAATCTCTGTGTTGAGTAACAAATTAATTCGTGTGTGTGAAAAAAGTAAGTTTGTGAGTGATGAAGTGTAT
>NC_052357.1:26938640-26951119 GCF_009727055.1 Benincasa hispida
AATTTCTTCTAGTTTAAAAAGGGAAACTCTACTGATATCAAATCATAAAGAAATAATAAGGAATAACTAGATCACAGTAAGTAGTTTATCTCACCCTTCTTTAAATGTTCTATGGTAGTGTACCTTTTATTATGTTGCATGATTATGTTGTTAATTGTTATATTGCATTACATGTTTAGAACACGTTTCTCTACAAGGGACCCCATGCATTATGTTTGTTCACGATTACGTTAAAATCAAGTTTTTATTAGGTGTAAGTTATGCTTCTAGTCTAATCTTACGTTTATGCTAATGGTTGATGCTGGATGCGACTCTGGCCCTATTGACTGCATGACCCGTTAATCATCAGATGGGTTAGTTTCCGCTTAAGTCCTCATCTTTCTATCAGGGCGGAGAAATTTATGCTTCCAGGGCTGGCAGGGCATGTATGGTTGCACCCCTCCAGGCCTAATTTTACGTTATGTTTACGCTAGGGACTAGCAGGGTATGTATGGTTGCACCCCTCTAGTCCAATATTACGTTTATGCTAATGGTTGATGTTGGATGCGACTCTGGCTCTACTGACTGCATGACCCGCTAATCATCAGATGGGTTAGTTTTCACTTAGGTTCTCATCTTTCTATCAGGGCGGAGAGATTTGTGTTGGAAGCATAACCGACCACCACATGTTATTATACGTTTTCGGTTCCAACCATATGTTTTCATGACAAGTTGCTTGTGATTATGCATTTGGTCACTACCTTACGTGAGAACTACTTATTTGGTATATTATATACTCATCCTATATTTTTACAGACTTTGTACGTAAGGACACAACGTAGATGGCATAATTGGACGTCGCTCAAATGGCCAACCATCAAACTCACTATTATAGGCACGTGCATTTTGTACCACCACACTAATGTTTTATGGATCCTGGTGTTTTGATAAATAAATTTCTATATAGTTTTTCTATCTAATTAATAAAATTTAGATATGTTCTTTGAAATTTTCACCAAAACTCATCTCATGATAGAAAAGTCTAAGTATGCATGTCGTAGCGGTCGGATCATAATGTGTAAGGATACGGACGTTATAGTTTGGTATCAGAGTATAAGACTGAGTTTCTGAGTTTTATAAAGAAATACAATAAACTAGGGCATCCCATACCCATAGTTTTTGCCATTTTGTATCTCATACCTGATATTTCTCCCACTTGCCCTAGGTTATTAACCTCTAATATTTCTAGTCTTACTAGATGATTCTTAAACACTTTAGCCGAGAGAATCATTGTAAACATATTAGTATACAAATAGGTTTCTTATGGGGAAATTCATCTTTTTCTCAATAATGGTTAGGAAACACATTTTCCTCCTACTACGTTGAGGTACTCTCAACTCTTTGATTAAGATGGTCTGACTTACCTTAACAACTCTTGTTAATAGTCAGAACTAGAAATCTTAATTTTATTATACTTCGATCTTAGCCATTTAAATATCTGAATATTTGTTTATAGGTATTAACAATTTGATTCTTAACAGAAGTTGCTAGAACAAACATAATTTTTGAAAAATGAACATTTCATTTAACACAAAAGTACGTACAATTTGTTCTTTACAAGATTTAACATTGAAAAACAAGTAGCAACTTCTCCCACTGGATAAGCTGAGCAAATGGTCCCAGGGTCAAGTTAGCCTGGTTACCTTTCTCTGTTCTCTTCTCGACAAGATATTGAGTGTAGTATCTCCTTCAGTGCCCTTCATCGTTGAATGGAAACATTTCCCTTTGCAGCACTATCCTTGTCTTTCAATCCAGTAGGCTTCTTCTTCCCTTTCCCTTTGCCTTTCTTCACAAGAATACTCTTACTCTATGAAGAAAAAGCAACTTCAGGCTTGGAGGACATTCCTCTCTTCTCAGCAGAAGTAATATTTCCTTCTAACACCGAACCCTTTGTTCACAACATTTTCCGGTAAGCCTGTAGCTCATTCAGTAAAGTAGTCAAATTTTATTCATCAAGGCATTGATACAAAATTGTAGAAAACACTTCAGAAAAGATTCTAGAATAAAACCAACTTGACTTCTCTCATCCATCATAGCACCGTTAACTTCAGCCACATTAAAATGGACCATCATGTCTAGGACATGTTTACAAACATTGGTCCCTACTTTCATGCGACTATTGTAAACGTATTTGATAGCATCATGCCTCAGGGTGAAGGACGGCTGTCCAAACATCCCTCTTAGAGATTCCATAATCTCTTTGGCAGTGTTCATACCCTTGTATTTTTTTGCCAAAACCTCAGACAGGCTGGCGAGAATATAAGCACGGGCTTTATCATTAGCCCTGATCCATTTATCAAACGCTTCATGAACAGTTCGATTGGTATTTAAGCTAGGAATGGGAAGACATTCCTTCGTTAAGACAAATCTCAAATCGTCTATCGTAAGTATTGTATTCAAATTTGATTTCTAATTAACATAATTGTCTGCAATCAGTTTGTCTGAAGCCAACAAATGTATAATACAACTCGTCATTCTAAAATTATAAACAAAATTTACAAGTGAATTGCTTTTAAATTCAATCAAGTTTTAGCAAAGTGATAATGTACCCATAATCATTATTTTTGCAACAATACTTAAGTGATTTTGAACAAATGTTACAGTGGGGCAGTCAAGAATTCCTTCACAAAAGCAAGACAGTTCTTGATCAAATACTATCTCTAGAATAACTCATATTCCGATAGTCATATAATAATCGTTTTCGGTCAAGATCATTACTAACACTTAGTAAGTCTTGTAAGTGTAGACCCATCATTTTCAGATCTTATTGAACGATATGAGTATGCCTCCGAAATAGAAGACAATACCCAAGACGGAACTATAAGACCCTATTCATTTTATTGAAGCATGGGTTATTTCGAATCCTATGTTACAACCCTCCGTAGGAATCGTCACAATTAACGACTAGCTAGTGCCGCATGAAAAACGACAGCAGGCACAACATAAGAATCTCACAGTTCAGACTAATGGAGGAGACCGTAGGACAATGTTGACATATTTCCTTCACCCACGTACTATGAACGGCTTCCCTATTCACCTTGTTATTGACCCATGCAAACACTTTTAGTATGGAGCAGTCGAGGTAAAATCGATAAGAAGCCAAGCATGGATCTCACAGTGTGAACTCTTGAGGACGTGAAAGCTAATAACTTTTATTCTCCCACTGAAGTGTTCTAAATGTTTGGGTATATTTATACTTAGGCAAGACGGCTAATTTCATACAACCTAAGTCTATGTACTTTATCCAAATATAACTTTTATATTTGGATTTAACCTACAATGTCTAGGTGATAAACCATTTTATTACCTCACATCGCTCACGAATGCTCATAAAATCGGTTACCAACGCTCAATTATTCAACTATAATCCCTAGGTAGGAGGTGTTTCGTAGACCGTCAACTTAAATACCCCCAACCTTCGACAGGATTATATATCGGTTGAGTTTGTAACCCTTGTTTTACAAGTTTTAACGACCTATTTTAACTTTTAAAACAAGCAGTTAACATAAGAGCATGCAGTTGTTCTTTGTTATGGATTTTAAACATCCAACCAATTTTATAACAACTTACAAAATTTAGACATGCTAAACATCCACGACAAACAACGAAGGTATCTAATATAACTATTATATTAAACATAACCCTAACATGTATACTATATATCATAACAATTATAACATACTGCCATGCATAAACAATTAAATACTAACTGTTATGGTTTTCGTTTTGACATAACAAGCAAACAGATAGCTAATTATTACAAACAGCTTCATAACCGTCCTTGAACCGCTCGAACCGCTCCAAAATCGAATCCAAAACAACGTGAACTGAGCTGGACGAGTCTGAACCGGACCAACCACAACCATTTGAGGCTGAACCGGATTGAACCTTGAGTAAACCGGTCGAACCGGTTGCTTTCGATCCAACCTCAATATGCTGCTAAGGCCAATTGTGTAACGCTTGGATGTAATCGTTTAGCGTCGTCGCCTTGGGTTGAGAGGAAGTACACGATCGTATAGTGTTTGGTGGAAACTAGACAATCGTTTAGCTTTATCGCGTAGGAATAGACGATCGTTTAGTTCCATCGCAGTGCAATCGTTTAGCGCCATCGCATAATACTAAGCGATCGCATAACACCATTGCCAAGCGCATTCAAGTCATCGTTTAGTATCCGCCGCAGCTAAACGATCACATAGCTCCATCGTATAGAGCATCATCGCATCACATTGTTGGGTTTTATGTCCTAAAACTCGGGTTTGTAAACATTAGAACTTATTTTGAAAATTTGATAAAGTTGTTGTTGAATATATTGTTTTTTTTAGAAATCCAATAAACCTAAGTCCCTTGACTATTATATGAGTACTTGAACTTTATGTGGAGACATAGAAGTGGATCAGGTTCAAGTAAATAGTCAAAATGATCTATAGTATATGAATAAGGTTGGGTACCTTATTCTGGTAACACTATTGGATGCGACCTACTCTGTAGTTATTACAAAAAGTTGTAAAGTGCTACATACGAAGTGATCCTAATTTTTGCATGTTGAGGCATGAGGAATGGGAATGTCCTGTGAAAATTAGTTTTGTGCAAGATCGGACCATGAAACTTGTCACTCTTACTTTATAGTGCTGTTTACTATTTAAGACTGATAATTTCAAAGCGATGACCTAGGTAACTTAACTTAATCCTGAGCTAACTATGAACTCCTATTTGTTCGGGATTATCCTTTGATCTGCAAACGGTGAGAGTATACCAATTTCCTTTACTCAATAAGCTTACCATTTTGAGGATAAAACCGGATGAATAGCTAGAAAAATAGGGTGCAAGAGGGAATTCACTCCTAATCGATTAGGGTTAGTAGAGAGGTTGTTCCCTTCAAGTGCTGATTCTAGGTCTTGAACAAGAGGCCTCATCCTCTATTTGGCCTGAGAGGGATTCGATTTGTTGATTGGATCACAAATCAATTGTTCATTAGGGGATTAGTGGAACTTAAGGAACAAGAGGTAATTTCAGGGGTAAAACAGAGATTCAACCCAGCCGTTATTACGAGCAACCTATGAAGGGTTAACTTACTAATCATGGTTATATCAAGTGGACATAATATATCTATAGTGAGGGGAGTTCAGCTATGGGCTTTAGTGGAATCACCAATTAGTTAACGAATGGGGGTTAGATCGGTCTAATGAGTTTAGCCGATTAATCTCGGATCGTTGGAACCCGTGATCTGTAGGTTCGCGAGGTCCCCCTACTAGCTCGTAAATGGGTATGAGCTTGAGAAATTAATTTGAAACGTTCAAATTAAACTTAACAAAAGAATAAATATTTAAATATGATTTAAATATATAAAGATGATTATTGTGCAAAAATTAATTTATGAAATTAATTTAAGAAAATTAAATTTTAAATTAAAATGATTTAAAAGTCATTTGTATTTTAAAAAATAAAATGGAAATTCTTTTGCATGGGTTGCACATAATGGAAAAAGAGTCATTTTCACTATTAATTATTTTTATTTTTCAATGATTTTTATCTTTGGAGCCCACTGGTCTTCCACGCTTCTAGCATATTCCAGACTCATTAGTGACAACTTGCGGTGTTGGAATATCAATTTTCGATGGAACATTTGCAGCTGGTGTATGTGACTTAGTTACTTTCTTTACATCTATAAATACATATGGTAACTGATTTGCTATATTTTACAAATGAATTATTTTCTGAACTTAAAGTTCACATTGACCTATACGGAGATCTAAATGAGACAATAACGATGCATTCCATGTAATTTCTTTTTCCAAATTCTTAATTTCTCCTCTTAATGTTGGAAAATTTGTCTTATAAAAATGACAATCAGTAAATCGTGCAGTAAATACATCACCCATCAGGGGCTCAAGATATTTGATAATTGATGGGAAATCATATCCAATATATATTACTAACCTCCTTTGAGGACCCATCTTAGTATATTGTGGTGGAACAATTGGAACATATACTGCACATCCAAAATTCTTAGATGAGAATTATTTGGCTCATGGTCATAAGCTAATTATAATGGTGAGTACTTATGATAAGATACTGGCCTAATGCGTACAAATGACGCTGCATGTAAAATAGCATGTCCCCATACAGATGTAGGAAGCTTAGCTTTCATATGCAATAGTCTAACAATTAACTACAAACATTTTATGAATGATTCTGCTAAACCATTTTGTGTATGAACATAACTACAAGATGTTCAACACTTATCCCAATTAACATACAATAATTATCAAAAGCTTGGGATGTTACATTCACTAGCATTATCAAGACGAATGGTCTTAATTGTATAATTAGGAAATTATGCTATTAACTTAATTATTTGATCAAGTAATTTTGCAAATATAAGATTTCGACTTGATCATAAGCACATGTGTGACTATTTTCTAGATACATCTACTAATACCATAAAATATCTAAATGATCCACTTAGTGGGTTAACAGGTCCATATATATCACCATGAATTTGTTCTAAAAATGCAGATAATTCAATTCCCACTTTGACTGTTGATGGTCTAATGATTAATTGACCTTGAGCGCAAGCATCACATGATAATTCATTAGATTAAAGAATCTTTTGGCTCTTCAATGAATGTTCATTTGAATTCTCAATAATTCTTCTCATCATTATAGACCATGGATGACCTAATCTGTCATGCCAAATTGTAAATATGTTTGGATTCATGAACTTCAGATTCATTGTTGCATATGATTCAATTACTCGTATATGAGTATAATATAATCCAGAAGATAAAGTAGGCAACTCTTCCAGTATATGTTTTTCACATGAGACAGTAGATATGATATAAAGATACTCCATATTATTCTTTCTATCACTCTCAATATGGTAACCACTGCAACATATATCTTTAAAACCAAGTAGATTTCTCTTTGATTGACTAGAGAACAATGCATTATCAACTGTAAAATTTGTTCCTCTAGGCAAAGTAATATTTACTTTTCCAAACCCTTCAATTAGATATGCAAAACCTAATGTTGTATTAACTTTTGCTTCTAACATTGTTAGTTTGAAAAATATGTTCTACTTGTAAATATTGTATGTGCAGTCATACTGTCTGCCAGACATATATCTTCTTTATTCATTTTTTAGTCACCCAATATATGAAAATGATCAAGGTTTCTTCATTAAAAGAAAATAATTACAATAAGAAAAACAATATTCAGAATATACAAAGGTTACATCTACTAAGAGGGAAAAAAATATGGAGATGAATAAAAAAACAACATTAAGTCTAAATATGTTTAAAGTCAAAGAAAACATTTGATGTTCCATCAATTCTACCGATTTTCTCTTCAGGTGATTGAAAGAAGTCCGTTACATCCAAATTTTTTATATGGGATGGGTTAAATATGTCATTATTCTGGTATACAAAATTTGCTTCCACATTTTTCTCCTTTTCCTTCAAGGATGCTTGATAGAGATCAACTAAGTGCGTTGACATACGATAGGCATATGACTAAGTGTTTTGACATATGACAGGTATAAGCCCAGTCATTTTGCATCGAAAAAATTTATTTTCAATACTTTTTTAACTCTTATCTTATGGAACTTTTCCTTTGTGATCATCATTTTGTGTGGTTCTTTTGAAATTTGAATGATTAGAACGACCACTACGAAAATAATAATTATTTCTTCCTCTGTCACATTCACGATCTCGACCAGGAACTCAACCACGACCACGATTATTATTAAAATTCATAGCATTCACTCCAGGGAATGGTGTTGTCCCGGTTAGTCGAGATTCATGATTTTTCATTAATAACTCATTATTTTGTTAGGCCATGAGAAGACATAAAATTAGTTCAGAATATTATTTAAAGCATTTCTTTGCAGGAGCATATTTGAGAACATGAAATGTAGAAAATGTCTTCTCTAACGTATCAACATCAATAATTTTTTCTCTGCATAACAACAGCATCAAACGGATTTTAAATAATGCGGAGTTGTAGTCACTTACTAACTTGAAATCTTGTAGTCTCAAGTGCATCTACTCATAACAAGCTTTAGGAAGAATAATTATCTTTTTATGATCACACCTTTCTTTCAAGATTTTTCACAAGATACGAGGATATTTTATATAAAATACTCCATTTTTAATCCCTCATGAAGATGATAATGAAAGAAAATCATAGCTTTTGCTCTATCCTGATTGGATGTTGTATTTCCTTCTTTAATAGTATTTCTCAGATTCATAGCATCTAGTGGATTTCGGCATTAAGTACCCATGACAAATAATTACTTCATTAATATCAAGGGCAACAAAGTGTAATTTTATGAGATTTGTCATGACAACACTATCATAAAATATTATATTTACATTAGAAATTTAATAGATATTAAATATGCAAAATAATATTAAATTTATTAATTATAACGAAGATGGAAAAACTGACATACCTTTAGGACTTACCTTTAGTGAGGAAAACGATAGGAGCTCGTGCTGATAATGTGTTGTGAACTTGAGGAGCATAATGACGGACAACGAGAACACAAATATAGAGACAATATAATAATAATGATGATGATGATGATGATGATATATAACAAAATAAATAAATATTAAAATAAAAATAATAAAAATATATAAATATATAAAATAAATAAATAATAAAAGTAAATAAATAACAAATATGAATTTCTCCACTTTCTCCAATCTTTGTTGGATGATCACCAATATGTGTTTTTCAAAATCCACCAAATGCAACTATTTTATAGACATTGGCAAGTAGGGGTGGAATCAGAACACTGATAGTGGTGTAATCTGAGACACATAGAAAACACACGAGATAATAGATAAGTGAACAATAACCAAAGGACATTAATAATGAATCACGTACACCAATTTTACTATTATAATACCTATTAAACTTTCCAGCTGCTCTTTCATTGGTCTTTTTAAAAGAAGGAAATTTGCCCCAACTTCTGATAATGTGGGCTCACGCATTTGGACTTTGTAAGCTGACAATGGCCTTTTTTGAATTCCACATTCTTTTTGAATTAATATTTTATTTATTTAATTTATTTTAAACAAATTATTTCCCTCATCAATTGCGTGTAACTTTCCCAATCTTCTTTATGCATCAGCCTTTTTGTCAACTTGGAGGGATGGATTAAATAAATTATACCAAAACACAAAGTTTTCTAAATGAGAAAAATAGAATCAACATTTCATTGTTCTCAATTAATTATTTCACTTATAATTAGGAATGATTGGGGGAAATTTATTTTAGTCATTTTTAATTGTCTAAAAACCTCTAAGTTTTACCCATAAGGGATGAAATAATATCCTACCGAACAATAAGTGACTTGTGGTTAATGGGCATTTTGTGTGGACAAATACTAGGACACATTTAGTGTGCTAATTTTTTTTTTTTTTTACCTACTTGATTTTTAGGTTAAGTTTAGGTACTTTGGTGGTTTGGTGGTTTAATTTGTGTATTGCAGGACTTGGTATTTAGTTTTTGTTGGATGAGTTTAAAGACAAATTATTAAGGTTTTTAGGGGTTTTGATTTTCGATTTTTTAAAAAATAAGCTTATAATAAGACTATTTCCAGTTATAAGTTTTTTTTTTTAATTAACTTTCCTCTAATATTTTATAAATCAAGTTAAAATTTGAAAACTAAAAAAAAATACTCTTAAAAATAACTTATTTTTATTTTTAGAATTTGACTTAGAATTTAAGTATTTTTTTTATAAATAATATGAGAACCATAATATAAAATTTAGGGAAAACGAGTATAAATTTAGAAAATGAAAATTAAAGACAATTGTTATCATGTGAGGTTTAGTTTAAAATAGACTTAAAAGAGGCAGATCAAGTGCAAGTGCATATTATCACGAAATAATAAGTAAAAATATTTCAAGTCTCGTATTATAAGAAAATTATCAACTTTTACCCCAAAAAAAAAAATCTCAAATACAACTAAAAGTAACCAACATGTCGATATTTTCATTGTATTACTACATATTTCGTGAGTTTGATATCAATATAATAAGTGAATAGATATTTTCATTATATCATTAAAAAAAGCAATGAAATGTCACTATTGTAAATATAATATAAATAATAAACATGTTAACTTGTTTAAGTAGTGCAAATGATTTTTTTAAAATATTTAATTTTTTTGTTTTTATAATTCTTTTAGAAATATATTTCTATTGACATCAACATTTTATCGATATTTCTATCTACATTTTTGTAAAATTAAGGTCTCTATATTTTTTTTTGTCAATCGACATTCTAAACCCCTATGTACGAGTAATTAGTAAATAATAATGAAAAACATGAAATTCATTGAAGCTTATGTAACATTTTTTGAAGTACCTTTGTTACAATGACAAAATATTCCCCAATTAAGTTAGGTATAAGACCTATTATAAAACCCAAACTAGACCAACTAACTTAACATCAAACATACTTGACTTATTCTAAAATTCAATTTGACAAATGAGTCATTTGTAAAGTTTGTCATATTTTCAACAAAAAGTTCAAAATACATATTCATTGGGGTTATTGATTCACTTTTGATTAAGAAAACAATAAGTTATGAAATAATTAAGAAGTCATATTATTTAATAAAAAAAACCAAATTGAAAAACCAATAATCTTATAATAGATAAGAAGGAAAACAAAATAATTTGAAGTAGAAGCAAAAACACATAACAAAGTGGTGATCATTATCATGTTGTGGAAAACATATTGTTTCAACCAAAAAAGATTAGGATAGGTCACTAAAGAAGAATAGACATCTCACTTGAGAATTTGTTTTCATGTTTATTAATCATGCAATTCCTAGCTAACACACTTTGGCTTTGCAATTTGTGTATTCATTAAACTTTTAGAATATGTATGCCTTACCTACCAATAATTAGAGACATGAGGTTTAATATATAATTTTCTTTTCAATATTGTTTGTCTTTCAAATTAAAAAAAAAAAAAAAGAAGGAGAGATTCATCATGATTTTTTTAATTTTCATTTTTCTCTCTCATCTTTTCATATCCCAACTCACACTTTGTCTTCTCAATTTCTCTCTCAAAACTCTCTTTCATCTTTCGTTGTCGCCTCGCTCACCTCCCGTCCACCTTGTCACCATACGATGCACACTACAAAGATCCCAGTCAGGCGCCTCCCTCGTTTGGGCCACTAACCAAGCTGTTGTCACCCTTCTTCCTTAGATCAGCCGTCATGGAGTGAATTCTAGTGCGGGGCGAGCAGATCTGGTCCATCTTCCTAAAATGTAGTGAGTAGATCTGGCGTGGGGCGTTTTTTTTCCCCGACGTTGGACTAGGAGATTCGACGTGGATGATTTTTCCGACATGTTGGTTATTTTATTCTGATGTGGAGTGAGTAGATCGCATGATGACCGTCGAGGTGGGGTTTGGATGATGACGGTCCCGACAGGATGAATAGATAGAGTTGGTTTTTTTTTTATATATACTATACGATATTAACCTATCTATAGGTTTTCTTTTATATATATATATTATATATATACCTATTGTATGGTAATTTTTTTGGGTGTTTTTTTATCTTTATATTATATATATATATATATATTATATATACTATTTATAATATTATTATCTTGTTTGATATATAAGATGATTTTTCGATATATATTATGATATATGGGTCGGTTTATAATATAATAATATATATATATTACTATGAATTTATATATATTTGTTCCATCTTAACTAGTATATTTCATATATATATATAATATATATATTATTTTTTTAATTTATTTCATAGATAATGCTAAAATGCCCTTATTTTTTTTCCTATGTTTTTTCTCTCTTAAGTTTAATAGTAAAGATTAAGGGAAGTTCATAGGTGGGTTGAGTTGAGTTGAAAATACTATTTAGGTCTTACCCATTGTTTGGATTGTAAGATTCCTTCAAACTCAAATAGTATTTAAATAATAAACTCGACTACACCACCCAACCGAAATTTGGGTTGGTTTTGGAGTTACCTCAAGTTATTCCATTTAAATTTTTATTTTTTTAAAAATAAATAAAATAAAATAGGTAAAATTTTTTATTAACTATTTTCACATATTGAATTAAGATTACAACTCAAGAACATGACTAATCTAATATTTTAAAAATCTTACACGTGAAATTTAATATAAAAATATTTGATAGGGACAACGACCCTCAACTATAATCACACAATGGGATGATATTGTCCACTTCGAGCTTAAACCTCATGGTCTATTGCTTTTGGGTTTCACCCCAAAGGCCTCATACCAATGGAGAATAGTCCATTTCACTTATATTACCCATGATCCTCCTCTTATCTAACCAATGTGGAACTTTGGTCGCATTCCCAACCATATATAATTAAAGGATAAAGTTTTTTTTTTTTTTTTTTTTTTTTT
>NC_052357.1:26952200-27048980 GCF_009727055.1 Benincasa hispida
ATAAAAGAAAACCTCATATGATAGTATATATCGTAGTATATATAAAAAAAACCACTCTATCTATCACCTTCGACCGTCATCATCCAGAACCCCACCTCGACGGTTCATCATGGATCTACTCACTCCACATCAGAAAAAATAACCACATGTCGGAAAAATCATCCCACGTCGAATCTCCTAGTCCAACGTCGGAAAAACGCCCCACGCCAGATCTACTCACTACATTTAGGAAGATGGACCAGATCTGCTCGCCCCGCACTAGAATTCACTCCATGCGCTGGATCTAAGGAAGAAGGTGACAACAGCTGGTTAGTGGCCCAAACGCAGGGAGGCGCTGACTGGATCTTGGTAGGTGCATCGTTGATGGTGACAAGGTGGACGGAGGGAGGGAGGCGACAACGGAAAGATGAAAGAGAGTTTTGAGAGAGAAATTGAAGAAGACAAAGTGTGAGTTGGATATGAAAAGATGAGAGAGAAAAATGAAATTATTAAAAACAAATCATGATGGAGTGTGGGTGGGATATGAAATTTTTTTCCTCTTTTGCATTTTTTATTTTATTTTAATGCTTGGAGGGTTAAATAGTAAAAGACCACTTACTTTCTTGAAAATAGAAAGCTTACTATGACATTTATGAAAAAAAATAGAAAGTTCAAGATATAAGTGTAATGTTGGTTTATAATTAAGGCTATATATAAAAAAAACTCCTTTACAAATTATTTCAAAACAGGTCTTTTATTTTAATATGGTACTTTGAAAAAATAATTAATAAAATATTATAGTTTGAAAAATATTTAAAATCTAGTATTTTGCAGATGGCCAAGTGTTTTGACTTTCAATCTATCAATAAAAATTAAAAAAGAAAAAAGGTGGAGAGTTGAAGTCTCGACCTATTATGAAATTTTTTAAAAAAAAAAAAAAAAGGAGGGACGGGAGTTGAAGCCTTCACCTATGGTAGTTTGGTTTTTTAACTTTCCCCTCTCTCTGTAAACGTTTTTTTTAGTTTTCTTAAAGAAGATAATATATTATACGTAGATGTATGGTATTAAATTTTCTTCAACCTATTTATATTCTTTTAATATTCTCCTATTTTTATGTATTTGATATCAAAACCAGCGACGAATTTATATTTTCGTAAAAACAAAAAATAAAAAAAATGCTACTTACGCGACTGCAATATAAACAAAAAACATTTTATCTTGTTTAAGAAAAGAAAAAATATTTATTTATTAATTTAAATGTATGAGTATTCTTAAATTTTTTGTTCTTATAATTTTTTAAGAAATATAAATTGAATTATTTTATGGATACTTTTAATAACATTTTCTATCCATGTAAAATTGAGACCCCAATTTTTTTTTATCAACGTCCATATTTTAAACTTTGTATTCGAAGTTAATAAATAATAGGATGGAATTAGATATTGAATGGAATAGTTTTTAAAAGAATTTTCAAAAAGGAAAAAAAAAAAAGAAAAAAAAGAGTTTAATAATTGATTCAGCCTGTTCAAGCATATGGGTCAACTCAACACAAACATTCTCTCCACCAACCCTCCAAAATTGAAGATTGGGAATCCTTTCAAGATATTTTTAAAGTTTGTGTTTATTTAGTTTTCTTACTTCAAAATTATAAAGGGGGTGTTTGATAAATGGGTATGAGTTGAGTTGAGTTGGGTGGGTATTTATTACCCATATTTGTTAAGCCCATAAAGAAAACCTATGGATTATTAAAACCCTTTTTTACCCACTCAAAACTTTCATTTTTTATCCCCTTAAAACTAGGACCTTTTATATTAATATGATTGTTTTCAAAACTTATTATATTAGAGAAATATTAGACCTTTTATATTTGAGAAATATTGTTGTTTTGCTAGAAGTCGAGGGTTGAGGATTGGATTAATGTAGAGGTCGAACGTTGAGAACTCGATAAACAAAGAAAAACTTAAAAACAATGTATATTAGGGTTGTCGTAGGTTGAAGTTTCGACATAAATAACTCGAAAAACAAAAAAAAACTTGGAAACAATATGTATAAAGGGTTGTACAAAAGTCGAAACTTCAACCCTATACAAGTGAAATCTCGCTAATTTTGTGATGAGGATCTTGCTCTAGAAAGAAATCTCGCTAGAAATGTAGGCTGAATCTCGCTATGGAAGGAAATTTCGCTAGAAATGTGGGTTGAATCTTGCTAATTTTGTGATGAAGATCTTGCTCTAGAAGGATATCTCGCTACAAATGTCGACTGTTGAAATGCAGAGCACACACATGAGTAAACTTGCATCGTGGCAAAATGAGAAGTATGAGCTAAGAGCAAGATCGTTGAGAGTGAGATCAGCGAGATCGTTGAGAGCGAGATCATTGAGAACGAGACCAACGAAATCCTTGAGAGCAAGATTTTGAGCAAGAAAGTGGGAGAGAGCGGGATTGGAGAGAGCAAGACCAGCGAGAAAGTTGGAGAAAGCGAGAGTGGAGAGAGCAAGAGCAGCGTCATGAGCGAGATCCTCCTCATGAGCGAATCTCGCTAATTTTGTGATGAGGATCTCGCTCTAGAAGGAAATCTCGCTAGAAATGAGGATCTCGCTCATGAAGATCCTCATGAGCGAGATCCTCATTGTTTTTTTTTTTTTATGGAAATATGTTATTTCTATTTACTTGACTTTACTATTTGTATTTGCTTGGCTTTACTACCAACGTGGCTGCTACTTACTTTCAACTAACACTCAAATTAATTTCACTCTTTAATTAATGAAGTTAAATTAATTTCACTCTTTAATAAATGCACCCAACTCTCTCCAACAACCACTTCTTTCTCCCTCTTCTATTTATAGATGACTTCCCACTCATACGTTTTATATTTCCACTGTCTTTCTTCACGTTTCATATTTCCACTGTCTTTCTCCACTAAAAAATGTATGCTTTTGTTGGTTACTCTTTAGTTCAATTTTTTTTTGTTGGTTACTTCTTAGTTCAATTTATTTTATTTTATTTCTAATCTAACTATCATTATTTTGTGTTTCTTGTGGGGTCTAAACTAATTGCATAAATCATTCCTAATTAGTTTGAGGAGGTTTGTTATTTTGAGGTTCAGAGTATCTCCCTTGTTTTTAGGACTTATTTTTTTTTTTATGGAAATATGTTATTTGTTAATTGTTGGTCACATATTTTTGAAATACTAGTTCACAAATTTTTTTTATTAATGATTGACGACATTATATTTTTTAATCTGATACTTCTCAAATTTTTTTTTTAATTATGGGAGAAATAGTACTAGGGATGACTTAGCAGTCGAAATGTTTACTCAATGGCAAAGAGCCTGATTATTCAATGTTCATTGCTTACTTTTCTTTTACTACTGAATGGAATTTAATTATGGAATATTCCAAGTATGTCGTAAAAATGTTTTGTGCCAAGACTCTGTGTGAACAAGTTAAATTGAAACATATAATTTCAGCAGTTTATCCTTTGTTTGTGCATGTGTTTAATTTATAGCATCTTTTCATTCAACAAACGTATGCATGCAGCATAATGGCAGGTAATGGTAAGAGGTCTAAACACGTATGGTCGAAAGTAGAGGACGCTAAGTTGGTGGAAGCTCTATTATATTTGGTGGAGACCGGTTGGAGGTCCGATAATGGGACGTTTCGACCAGGATACCTACAACACTTAGAGCGAATTCTACATGAGAAAGTGTCTGGGTGCGCACTGAATCAGAACACTATTGAGTGCAAGGTAAGGAGTCTGAAGAAACAATACAACGCAGTATCAGAGATGTTAAGTCAGTCGGGGTTCGGCTGGAACGAGGAGTTCAAATGTGTCCAAGTCGAGAGGGAGATTTTCGATCTTTGGGTTCGGGTAAGATTCTAGAAAAAAAATGTACGGATACGTGTTATAATAATATTAATAATGTGTATGTGTATCAATGCATAGTCATTCCAATGCGAAGGGAATGTGGAACAAGTCATTCCCACATTACGATGACCTCTCCACTGTATTTGGGAAAGACAGAGTAGTAGGGCAATCAAGTGAGGACCCATACGTGATGGCGATGAATGCATTCAGAGAGTTTGAAGATGAGATTGGACTTGGATCACAGGACTGTCACACCCCTGAGGTTCGCTAGACAGAATCACCATTAAATCAAGATGAAATAGATGAAGAGCCAGCAAAGCAATCTACAGGTAGAGCGAGTGTACCTACCGAGTCATCTCGAGGCAGTAAGAGGAAGAGGTCATCATTTCAAGCTGAAATGATCGACATCATGAAATGACTGTTGAAATACAGAGCACACACATGGGTAGACTTGCATCGTGGCAAAAGAAGAAGTATGAGCTGGAGTTCAGGCGTTAGAAGGAAGTAGTAAATGCCATATACAGCATTGATGGCCTGGATGAGGATGATCAGGTCACCCTTATTGACCTCATTGTCACAGACATTCAGAAGACAAATTGCTTCCTTGCAGTACTAGAACACGCACGAAAGAGGTACTACCTCTGTCTACTAGGAAGAAACATGTAGACTGACCACAACCCTATATTTTGTCTATAGTTCTTTTGGATAACAACAAATGGACAATAGACTGTCATGTCGAAAAGAATGATAACTTTTGCATACTTGAAAATATGTAATTTTTGTGTTTGTAAATATAATTAATATTATAAGTATCGAAAAGAACATATATTTTGTGAATTTTTTTTGGATATATATACATAAAACATTCAATATGAAATATATATACCTTCAATATATATACATACAATACACAATAATACCAATTAATTGAGCAGCAATATGAAATATATTGTGTTGGTATGTTTTACCGATTGAAGAGAATTAGAATTATTATAGTTTTTGAAAAGAATATATGAAAAATAATCTATTATGTTCTACAAATTGAGAAAAAAATTGAGATCATCCAGTTTATGTCATAAATGATTTGAGAAAATACGTGTATATTTGAAAATTAATCAACAATAGCAAAGCATAAAACTAAAAAAATAAAAGAATGAAATAAAAAAACAAACAGAAAAAAATAGAACTAATCTCATTCACAAAAAAACTGCATCAGATCCTCCAACTCAACTCAATTCTGCACAACAAACACAAACAATAATTACCAACTCAACTCAACTCTGCACAACAAACACAGACAATAATTACCAACTCAACTCAACTTTGCACAACAAACACAGACAATTTAACTCCCCAGATAATTTAACTCTCCATATAATAATTACCAACTCAACTCTCTACTTTCATCACATACCAAACACACCCAAAGTGGTTTTCAAGAGAGTTTAAGTGTTTAAAATGTATACTTTAAAGGGGCATTCAGTATAAGGACTATGCTAAGATTATAATAATCATCTCTTGCTTCAGTACATACTATTTTGTAATCCATAATTAGCTACATTCAATACTATTTCAAAACTCTCATTTTCTACAGGTTTTACTATTTTACATTCATCATTTTTTTTATTCTTTATTATAGTGTTTACTATTTCCTCCTCAAACTAAAATAGTTTACATCTCAAATACATACTGTTATAACTCAAATTAAAATAATCTACACCCCAAACACAAACTATTATAACCCAACTATAATAATCTAGGACTATAATAACCAACTCCTTGTCTCAGACACCTCCTAAAGTTTTAAACTAACGTGGTTAACAATGCATATCTATTAGATATGAATAAGTTGAAAGTTTAAAGATATGTTAAAATGTTTTTCTAAATACTATTAAACATAAGTTCAAAAGAGTTGAATGACCAATCGATTAGGAATTTCCTTAAGTACAAGGAGTAAATAGCACAACTTGTCCAAAAGTTTAGGGAAAAATTACCTAATTATATGTTAAATTATACAAAATTAGGTTTAAATTATGCAAAATGTTACTTAACTTTTGAGTAGGTTTCAATTATAATTTTAAACTTTGAAAAGTTTTATTTTTACCTTTGAACTTTGAAATTTGTTTTAAAATTATAAACACCTTTAAAATTTGAAATTTCCATAAAAATATTTATGTATATATTTTTAATTTAAATAAATTTAGAAGGCATACATGGTATTATTTGTAACTATATAGAAGATCATGATAGTTTTTTTCCATTTAATTCATTTCAAAAGATAAGGTAAAAATCATTTACATGATCAATTTTTACACATCAAATATTACCTTAACTTACATGAATGATGTTATAAATGATGTTGCATATGGTTTCAATTTTTACAATTAACCGTCTAATTAACTTTCCTCTTATTTTGATGAAAAGTCTCCCTAAGAGTATTTAAAAAAAAAAATTCAAAGCTCAAACATAAAAGTGAAACTTTTTTAAATTTTAGGTGCATAATTGAAATCTATCTGAAAGTCCTTAAATATTTTTTCCATAAATTTTCTTATTATATTTAAAATTTTGGAAAGTAGTTACTTGCATTCTATACGATTGTCTTACACAACATCCTAGTAGTTTTAGAAACAACAGAGAGTAAATTAAAGATAAACATAAGATAAACAAATCAATATTGGTAACCCAATTCGGTAATAAACCACCTACGTTTGGGGGGCAGTGTGCTCGAAAAAGATATTCCACTAATATATATATATATAAACACATATATATGTCAAGCAATTATAACGTTGTACTTACTGTAAATAACCACGGTTACAGTGACACCTGTACAGCCTGGCTTAGCTTATCACCTAGGCTCCCCCTAGATATGAGACTCCCTCTCTCTTGAACTTAGACTCTCTTTAAGTATGTGAATATTAGTGATGAAACACTTATATAAAGGGAAACTGGTGAAGGTCCTTGTGCAGAAGCGTGGGGATCGGTCCCAATTTTTCATTTTTCACAGAATCACAAAAATTTATAGAACATAACAAAATTATGCATTATATGATTTAAATTACAATATGCTAAAAAAACAGAAGAAGGGAAGAAGAATGCTTACCCTTGAAGCCAATCTTCTTCTCGAATTCCCTCGATCTGGATCACAAACTCTTCGATCTAGATCTCGATCTTCAA
Organism: Benincasa hispida; assembly: GCF_009727055.1. Lineage (NCBI taxonomy): Eukaryota > Viridiplantae > Streptophyta > Magnoliopsida > Cucurbitales > Cucurbitaceae > Benincasa > Benincasa hispida. The sequence goes on from NC_052357.1 coordinate 26,959,223, forward strand.
AAACTGAAAACCCAAATGAACACCACCATAAATGAACCTCATGTATTCTCCTTAGGGATTGAGAATTAGCAGGAGGTGTGGGCTCTGCTATGGATTTTGGAAGACGGAAGAAAGTTTTTCAGAGAGAGGAATTTTGAGAGTCCACTTAGTGTGTAGAAGATAAAAAATTAAACATGCCATCATAATAAAATTGTAAACTCTTTACCCATTTTTTGTTGAGAGAAAAAGAGAGAGGAAGTTATAACTCACTCCTTTTTTAAATTCAAAATTTAATTATATTATATGATAACCAACTTATCATACCAAATATATTAAATTATATGTTATATCAAATATAACACATAACCTATAGTTTTTATATTGTTTCAAATACAATATAACTTATAGTTTATATTTCTCTCAATTAATCAAGATATTTAATATAAATCTCATTTATACCAAATTCAATTATATGAATCTCATCCATATAATTCATATTTGAATCATATTAAAATATTTAATTAATCTCAAATAATTTTTTTTAAATACATTATATTAATTCTATCGCATATAATTAAATTCATAATTATATCATATATAATTAATTGTCTCAATTAATTTGAACAATTCAAATTAATCCATAATTAATTCTCAATAAATCCTGTTGAGCTACAAAGGGGACCTCATGGACCTATAGATTGAAACTCCAATGGTACTTGGATAATTAATTAAAATTTTTACTTAAATTACCCAACATCCATTAACTGTTGGTCACTCCACTAAAGACCGACAGCTGCACTCTTCGCACTACAAATATATTTCTGTGTCCATTAGATATAATTAGTCAACAATGTAATAATCCTTCACAAATTGCTCGTAAGTATAGTTGGGCCGAAATTACCGTTTTTCCCATGTAGTTACATCTAACTCCTTAAGCACCACTGATCCTTCTAATGAAACAATAAATCATAGTTCAACTATGACCAAGTCCCTCTTGGACCAAGAGAGGGTGTGGCTACATTGTTCAAGCTCTAGAATCAACCCTTAAGGGAGTAATTTATCTACTTACCCCAACGTTAGGGAAGGAGTGAATTCCGTTTTGTGTAGTTGTATTCCCAGCTCTCCAATCAAACGAATCCCTAAAATGGTAGGCATATTGAGTTAGCAATCTAGCCAGTATCACCCATACAAATCAAAGAATCACCTTCATGAGCAGGGGTTCACGGATTTAGGTCATGTCACCTATGGTCATCTTAGTGAAATGTAAGTCTCTATTTTAACGGTGTTATATGATGAGACTAATTATTTCGTGGTCTGGTCTTATACAAACTCTTTGCATAAGATATTCCTGTTCACATGTCTCTACATGCATGATCAGGATCAGATAATTTGTAGCACTTTGCAACACTTGTAACATCTACAAAGCGGGTTGTATCCATAGTGTCACCAAGATAAGGTATCCAGCCTTATCCATCTACTACAGACCGTTTAGGTTATTATTTAAACAATATCCACTTGTATGTCTTTACATACTTGTTTAAATTACATAAAATAACCTAGAATCTTAGTTTATTGGATTGAGTGTATGCTTATAAAATAACAATGATTTTATTAATAGCAATTTATTTATACAATGTTTACAAATTATGAGAATACAAGAGATTTAGGACATCAATCCCAACATTAGACTCCTTCTAAGTGTGTGAGACTCCCTTTCACTTAATGATATCTTTTCTTCTACTTGTGAACTCTATTCACATGAGAACTTAGGCTCTCATAAGCTTTGAGAATTTCTTCTTGATGAATAACACCTTTGGCTCCTTATAAGGCTTGAAAAATCCTTCTTGATCAACAATGTCTTTATTGAGATGTATCCCTTAAGGCCTCGTAGTTAATATGTTGTTTGAAATAATGGTTGATTCTTTTATGTAATAATCGATTAAAGAAAGATCTGAGGTTATTTATGTAACTTAAACATATATGTGGTTGACATACAGGTGGATCATGTTTAAGTAATAATCTAAATGGTATGTAGTATATGCATAAGGTTGGGTACCTTATCCTTGTGACATTATGGATAAGACCCACTTTGTAATTGTTACTATAGTTGTAAAGTGTTACAAACAATTTGATCCTAATCGTTCATGTGGAGACATGCAAGTGAGGGTATCCTTTATAAAAGTTTATATAAGACTGGACCGTAAAATAATTAGTCTCTCTTAACATCGTTGATTGAAGAGATTAATGTTTCATAGGATAACCATCGGTGGCTCGACCTTAATCCTGAGTGAGTCATGAACTCCTGTCTATAAAGGCGATCATTTGATCTGTATGGGTGAAAGTGACAAAATTCGCTAACTCAATAAGCCTACCATTTTAGAGAATTGTCCGAGTAGGGAGCTGGGAACATAGCTTCACAAGATGGAATTTGCTCATTTCTATCTTTAGGGTAAATAGATGAATTGCTCCTTTAAGTGCTGATTCCGAGTATTGAACAATGAGGCTTCACCCTCTCATTGGTTCAAGATGGATTAGTTTATAGTTGGACTATAAACTGTTTGTTTATTAGAGGGATCAATGATGCTTAAGAAGTTAGATGTAATACAAGGGTAAAACGGTAATTTGACCCAACTATTATTACAAGCAATTCGTGAAGGGTCGACTTACTATTGATTAATTATATTCATGGACACAAAAATATATTTACAATGCAAATAGTGCAACTGTGGGTATTTAGTGGAGCGACATGTAGCTAATGAATGTTGATTAATTTAATTAAAAAGTTTAATTAATTAATCTTGTATCATTGGAGCTTCTAATCTGTAGTTACATAAGGTCCCCTTGTTAGCTCATTGAAGGTGAAAAAAATGAGAATCAATTAATTTTGGGTTAAGTTGAATTGTTCAAATTAAATAAGGAAATTAATTGTATAAGATACAATTTAATATAATGTATATAGATACAATATAACATATAGTTAATTATAAATATGATTTATAATTGATATTATATATGAGAAAAATAAATATTTGAATATGATTCAAGTTGATATAATGTATATAGATACATTATAATACAAAGTTAATTTTGAATGAGATTCAAAATTATACTTTATAATATGAGAGAGATAAATGTTTGAATAAGATTCAAATATTTCTTATATGAATAAGAATCATATAAAGCTATTGGTTAAAATAAATGTGAATGAGATTCATATTAAAACTATATATTAAAATTAATATTAATAAGATTCATATATTAAAATTATAGGTTATGTGAGATGATGATTTGAATATGATTAAAATGAAATTAAATATATGATATTTAATTATTAATTAATTAATATTATCAATTTAATTATATGTTAAATAAGATTTGATATATATTTAAATCAAATAAATTTAAAAAAATTAAATAAATTAGGGAGTTATTTTTTCTGTTGATGTGTAGAAGGGAGTTTTAACTTCCTCTCCCCCCTCTCTCATGTTGAACTCATAAATTGAAAAAAAAAAAAAAAAGAAAAGAAAAGAGAAAAAAAGAACAAGTGTTGTTCTTAATTTTTTTTTTTTTTCTCTACAAAATTATCTCATGCAATCCCTCTTTCCCTTACCCATATCAAGAAGCCCATACATCCTTGATTCTTGTTCCAAAGAATAGCAAGAAAGGTATGGTGGTGGTGCTCCTGCACATTGAGTTCGAGGGAGAAGTCAGTGTAGAGGAGTTCGTGGTTGTTCGTTAGTTGTAGAGAAGAATTTCTCTCTTCAAGGGATAGTTCTTCTAATACCTTCTTGTCACATCCTGCTCCAGATTACCCTCCTAACCTAGATAGAATGGTGACTACAGTAGTTACCAACCCTTTTGCTGGTACTTACTGCCTATCTTACCTGTTAAATCTTGCTCAAACCCTTAATACATACATAATAACACAGAATTTAACACATTTACATTACAGGATTCCGCAACATTGTTTATACATAGAGAATACAACCTAGTAAGCCTCATCAAGAATACTAGTCACTAGACAGACGCATGTGTACTAACTAATACAGGTCTTCAGTTACGTTTCCTTCAACCTGTGTCTTAAGTGGCAGAGTAGTAGCAGAAAAGTATTTTGGGAACTGACCGCTACCTGAAAATGAAAACATTTAAAAAATGTGAGCTAGAAGCCCAGTGAGTGACTTAATAAAACATAAATCTCATGCTTTAAACTGGAAGCTTGAAAACATAGTACTGAAACTAAAATATACCAAGCAAACGTGTACATAAAAACTTTAAAACCACCATTTAAACATCAATGTTCCTTAGTTGAGAACGAGCATACATCGCTCTAGCTCCCAACGTCTGTTACCAGTCAAGAGACCCATACTTCGGCTTCCCTTTGCTGATATATAGCCTAGGAGACCCATACTTCGACCTCCCTTTATCCTTAGTTGAGAGTGAACTACTAGATCTAACCCTCAACGTCAACCTTAGTCAGGGAGAACCCTTTTGCTCAATCCCTCAACGTCAACCTTAGTCGGGGAGAACCCTTTTGCTCAATCCCTCAACGTCGTATTACCAACGTGTACGTGGTATTTTCTATGTACCGTCAACACCTTCGATACATTTATTCAGATACCTTCCTTTCCTTCAGTATCCAGCTCACTTAAGCTATCAAGTTCTCGAAGAGCATTAAAAGAATAGTTTTCAAATATAGCATAGAAAACTCTTTAGGATACCTTCCTTACCTTCAGTATCCCTTTTCATTTTATTTAGAAATACCAACACATGTATTTTTGACAACCTTAGGTATTTAAAAAATAGTACATCAAGCTTCATTCAACCTTAGCTTTAACCCTAATGCATGTTTCATACTTTATGAAATAAGTTGGCTTAAAATATACTGAACCAGCTTGTAAAAACTACTAGCATGCGTTAGACATGGAAAACATACTTGAAAAACTCATACACTAGTAAACATCATGAAAATGGAGTTACTAAGACATGCTGAAAGTATTTGGACAAGATAACATATTTAACTCATGTCAATTCCATGGAAAACATGCTTTACTTAGCATGAGAAATAGTTTCACAAATACGTTGTTTGGCACTTCATTTAAACACTTAGCATGAGAAATATCTTCAAAGAAATCATAGTTTCTAACACTTAGCATGAGAAATAACTTCAAGGAAATCATAGTTTCTAAATCATTAAAATACTAAATCATCACATAGTCACTCACAACTCGTTGGCCTCTTAACGGGTTATACGTCTCTCCTACCTCTTTTGGCTTGAAAGGACATAATTCTCGGTTAACTACTTAGAATTCTTAGCAAAATACCTTAAATAGTTCATTTACTAATGGAACTTTCATCATCAAAGACAACTTTACTAGCGAGATCCTCATGAGCGAGATCTTCATGAGCGAGATCCTCCTCATGAGTGAGATCAGCGAGATTCTCATGAGCGAGATCAGTGAGATCCTCATGAGCGAGATCAAGCTTTTTCTTGGCAACCTTTTATCCTAGCGATACTAACCTTACCAATGATACTCAGCCCTAGCAAGATTTTCCTCTAGAGCGAGATCCTCAGCACAAAATTAGCAAGATTTCCTTCATTAGCGAGATCCTCATTCTCTATATGAGTTGTTTGCTTGTTCTTCCCAAGCAGCTGTCCGCTTAGGCATAGCTTCTCTGTTACAACTTCAAAAATTCATAACTCAAAATCGAGTCCTCTTTTGAAGAAACTTCCTTCTACAAACATGTTTAGAATTGAGTTAATTTCTTACCTTAAAATTTCAGCCAAAAATTTCTTATAGTTTAGCCTAGAGTTTCTAATCTTCACCTTGGGCCCTGATTAACCCCACATTCTGTCTCTTCTATAATTTCATCACTTTCTGTTCTTCTTCTCCTACAATCTTTCTCCAGTAAGACAACCTTGAAAACTAGATTCTCTCAGCTTTCAAATGACACTGATTTCACTAAATTTGCTCATGTAGATTGTCGAAACTAAGCTTTCGAAATTCCTCTTCTTTTTAATCTTCCTGCCGCCTCCCGAATTTAACGATTAACCGCCACGTGTCAAATTAATAAGTGAGTTTCCTTATTTAATATGGTTTTCTTTTTCTTTCTCCACAACTTCTATAACTAACATGAATTTTTACTTATTAAATATTTAATATATCATTCCTTTTGGCTAAACATAATGGTTTAGGAACTTAGAATTCGGGGTTTACACTTAGCTACACAAGAGCTTATTTCTTCTTGCTTCCATCCTCTAACCCTCCTAAAACATGACTTCATTTAACTCACTAGAAGATATCACATTACTTACTCTTACTTAATGTAGTTAGGGTTCGGGTTTTACACTTCTTCTTTGTAAAAGCATGCTTATATGTAAATGTATGTTTATCATGTACTGTTTTGTTTGTTTTCTCTGTTTTTCCTCAATTTCCAAAACAAATTTTGAAAGCACAAGACCGAGCAACCTTCGTTGTTGTGATATGCTTACTGTAAAAGCAAGTGAACAACACACTACCACAAACACAACACAAAACCTTCTTATTGAAATCAATGCAGTGCAATGCAATGCAATGCAATATGTATTCGATAGAATTCTCACAATGATATCGCAAATAATATGTGCAACAACCCTAGCATGAAGACTTATTGGACTTAAATAGTACAACAGAATGATAGAAAATATCCCCATATAAAATCGTAAGTTCACCAAAAAAGAACATCCCAAATAAAATATTATGCAGAATAGGTTAAATAAGGAAATGAATATAATATTCTGTAAATTTGACATCTAGAAGAACATTTTTTGATACAAGATCCATCAGAGACAAAACTAGAGACAATTCCTAAAAGCCCAAGACGTCAACACTAGAAATCTTAAACAAATATATTTAGCCAATATCACATTTCTAACCATCCTTTTTCTTATTTTATTTGCACTGGTTTATTCTTTAATCTAAATTCGATTTTCTAGATAAACATTGAAAGAGTGTCTAAAATACTCAAGTATGCTAGAAATCAAATCTAGAATCTAGACAACAAGAGTCTCACTACAATTATTTGTGAAGGAGTAGTAAATGAACTTTCTAACATGACATTTCACTACAATTACAAAATTGAGCCGAGCTTTTAGAAGAGTATTTTGATTGAAAATATAATGAAAACTTGGAGTTAAGCCTCTATTTTAGATTACTACCACCAATAACATTCATTCAACTTCCTTCTATAACATGTTTCAAAATATATAGTAACAATTAAATTATTGAAAACTATTTCCTTTATATGGTATGCATCAAGTTTAATGTATTCGCATCTCAACTAATTTTATAGGACAAATTGTATAAGGTCTCTACAACATATAATTATCGAGAAATGCTAGGAATTATCCTAACTAAGATGGTTGTCATAGGATTTGAACCATCTTATCCCAAGAACATAGTAACTAAAACAAATTCTCATAGAGAAATATCAAATGTGGGTGTATTTGGTTGATGGTGAAAGTAAAAATTTGAAAACAAGAGGTTTAAAAGATAACAAATTTGTATTCTATTTTTCTTTTTTAACGTGTTTGACGATAATAAATATGCAAATACTATTTTCGAAGGTTTCACTTTCTGGGTCATAGAAGTTAAGGAGAATCTAAACGTTTTTATAGCTGAATTTACCAAACAAAATTTGATCAGTATATTCATTTAGATTAAGTGAATCTAAAAAGTACAAAAAAATCCAAATATGTAAATATTTTATTACCTCACTCTAGTTCTATTTTCTCACCCATTGAAATTGAAATGGAAAGGCTCAAAATGGACCAAATAACACACCTTCACTTTCATTCAATTCATTATTCTAAATTTAATGAAAAGAAAAAGAAAAAAAAAGAGGATATTTTCCAAATAACACACCACCAACCAAACACTATTCATCCAATCCTTATAAACCAAACATGGAAACTAATCAAAAGAAACTAATGATGATGTATCCATGTTGTTAGGTATTGGAAGTTGGGCTGTTCCCATCTCAACTCACTCACTCACTAACATTTCTTTTTCTACTCAAAAATCATTCTCTCCTTATTTTTATAATGTTTGACTTCAACTTAATGAGGATTCATTTAACCAAATCTTGAGTCAATTGGTAAAAACAAAAATTAGAGTTTTGAATTATATTTTTATGGTCTTATTTTTTTTTTTTTTTACTTGGAAGATTTGGACTTATGACCTATTAGAAAAAGTATAAATACTTGAATCTCAATTATGTTTAGATTTGACTTTTAGTCGACTTCTTTAATTTTCTTATTTTGGTATCTAAGTTTTTAGAAGTAAAAATGTCAAACACCTATGAACTATAAAATTTAATATAATCATACTTTTGATTTGTTGCATGCCATTATTCCCCTAAGTTGCTAATTTTCCTTAAAAGATTTATTCTCATATGTTACTTTTGTAGTTCTTTATTTCAATTGTTATCATTCTCTTAGTTGCAACTTGAAAAGTGCATTGTTACCCATAACTTTAACTCCTTAATCATGAATGGAATCTTCAACTGGCAACATTATCATAATTCAACGGATTAAGCTATTGATAAAAAGTTCAAAAGATTCAAAACTTTACCTCCCCTCTATTTGTTGATTAAAAAAGGGAGAGAGAAAATAATTTTACACCCATAAACTTTAGGAAGAGCGTACCATTTAAAATCTCAAACTAATAATTGTATTCATTAATGTGCTAAAATACCATAAATGAATCAACATTTACACTCATCTAAAAAAAAAATCAACCTTTACATCATTCATCAGGATTTCGTTTTAAAACTGTTAATGTCTAATGTTCACCGTTGAAAACCAATATTAGTATAAATTGATTCACTTGTAAAAGTTAAGAGTTTAACTTAATAAAATTATTAGTTTTGAGTTTTCATTAATACAACTCACAAGTTTAGAGGTGTAAATTAATTTTTTTCAAAAGGAAAAAAAAACTCTTTAATGACTCTAACTGAAGAGAGGTGTGTTAGGATCATTGTACCATTTATTTTTAATTCAAGTACAGGATGTTGGATTCGAACCTCTAACCTTTTAGACTATGATACGTATTTTATGTCCGTTGAATTATGCTCATGTTGGCATACAATCCCACTCTTAATAAAGTTATGCTAATATGATTGAGGAAAAATATCAATTTATGCCCTTAAACTTTGAGGGTTGTATAAATTAAAACCCTAAACTAGTAATGGTATCATTTAAAACCTTGAATTTTTGTAAGCGTGTAACTTACACCTTTGTTCATATTTTGTTTGCAAAGTATCGTATGAACTTATAATTGTTTAAATTAAATGTTTAAATTTCTATAATGAATCAATTTAGACCTATACTTTGATTGTGTTTGATAATCGTCAATGCTCTTACACGTATATAGGCTTCTTCAAATGTCGAATTAACTTAATGAACTATTAGAATTGATATATGGACAATTTTAAAAGAACCTAAATTGAGAGTCCAAATTGATCGACTTATGAAAGCTTAGGGGCTTAATTGATAACATTATAAGTCTCACGCGATATTTATATAAACAAAAAAAAAAAACAATGGACATAAATTGATACACTTACAAATTATAATTTAAATTGATATAATTATTAGTTTACCAATCTAATTTATAGAACCTAAACTTTTTTTATATAAGTCGATGTTTTCCTACAATTTAACTACAGCCGTTTTATTATTTTACAATAAAACAACTCTTCAAATAAAACTTTTGGAAGTACAATGGTAACCACCATAATATTTACTTTCTCGGAGTCCAAGATTCCAATGGAGCAACATCTAGAGAGCTTCATTTGCACTAACGAAGATGTCCTCATGAAAGATTATTAGTGTGAATCAACCATTTAAAAATAAAATTGTATTTCATGTTTACAAACATGTGTTGAGTAAAAAAATTTAAAAATTAAATTATAATTTAAATAATTGTTCACGGTGTATTTTATAATATATTTATAAACCATAAAACTAATTTTATTTAATTGCAAAATAATACGTTGAATATAAAAAAACTCTTAATTAATTTATGAAATTGTTATAAATATCTTTTTTTGGTAATATCATATAATTTATAATATACTATTAAATACATATTTTAACTAAAAAAAATTACTGAATATATAACATCAAATATTATATTTGTAAAGGCTGTTTTCAAATAAAAAAATGAGTCAATTTATTTACAAATATAGAAAAATGTTACTATCTATCATTATCATATGTTTATTGTGGTCTATTAGTGATAGATGGTGACATTTTGTTATATTTGAAAATATTTTTAATAATATTACTATTTAAAACAATTATCCTATTTGGTTAATGTTTTTATATTTTTAAATATAATTCTACACTAAAAAATTTTTAATTCAATATCTGAATACACTACAAATATAAATCACAAAATTTTCTCAAAACAAAAGCATTGGAAGAATCCGACCATCTTGATTCCTCAAATAATTGCCATTTAGTTTCAAACACATGGCGTGATAAGCAAATAATACTAATACCATATAATTTTAGACCATGTTTACCCATGTGAAAGACAATCCATCAATGATAATGTAACAAGTGACCACAGTTGATTGTTGTTATTTTAAATGAGTTCCGTAATTGTAATGAGTTATGGGACCCACCTCAAAATTTGTAATTAAGTCCTGTAATCTAAGTGAGTATCTCACATTTCTTGCTATTTTCAATGGCAATGCTGATTTATTGACAAAGAGGAATTAAGGGTGCTCAATATGATTGTGATTGAAATTTATGTAGGACCCACTACCTTTATCGTTATCCGTTATAGATATTTTAAATAAGGATTATGAATCTACTTATTATTACCTTTACCGATACCTTTAAGGTCAAACAATAATGGTAACGATAACGATCTTAAATATGATAGATTCATAATTCTAGGTACGCGCAATCAAAAGCAATCCAATTATGTTTGCGATTCAAATCATTTACAATTCATCCATTAATGAAATTTCATTCCGAATACACCAGTTTTATTATGATTTGGTAAACGAGACCTCCAGAAGAAGAAGAAAAAAAAACCCTTAGGCAGGTCCTTCCCTTATCAAACAAGTTAAAAAAAATCAATCATAAGAATGAAAGTAACTTTGTCAGCGGTAACCCAAGAACAAAATCAGCATATTTGAAAGTCAAAGGATCAATACTCAGGGACAAATATATATAATACAAAACCCTGAATTTCCAAATTAGGACTTCTCCATTCATTTAGAATAACAAAGCTGTTTGAAGCATTAATTGCAGAGAAGGATGAAAGTTTTCAAGATTTTACATTCACATCCCAATCCACAGAATTCTCTTCAGTCTAACTCACCATGACCAGGCTTTTCCTAAATTCTGACTTCTTGCTAAATGGATTAAATGAGGCTCTTGCAAGGACACCCCCACCTCTCAAAAAAGCTACAAAGCTGCTCCAAAAGTATTCCATATGTACAGCAACACTCGGGAGGCTTGTCACCATTTTACTACATTGACCGGAGGTTTTTGAATCCGCTTCGGGTAGTTGTCTTCATGGGGTTCAAGTATTTGCAGGTTGAGAAGGTATTCTAGGATGGTTGTGTTCACCTTCATATGTAACAATGAGCATTGAAGGTTCCTCGAGACACCGCTCGACGTGCTTCCTTGCTGGACAGCCTCTCATGCTGCTGCACTTATAGTATCCTCTGCAGATGTTTGAAAGTAAATTAAGATCGGCACGAAGGAATGAAGTATATACGATGTCAAATCATGGAGAATCTGTGAAACTCTTACAAATTTATTCAACCAGGTTCCAAATTTCAGGTTGAGAGTGTCATTAGCCATGTTAAAAGTATTTTCCAGAATGGGATGTATCCCTCAGAACAATTTGCTAAATGCATACAGTACACAATGCAACTTGACAAATGAACAACATTAAACTCCCCCACCTCGGCGAAGAATTCAATGGCGTACTCTATTCCGAGAACACGCAAACAGACAAGTAGAGCAAGTTTTCAATATCCCAATTAGATTACCAGACAAGGAATCTTTCAATCACAAAGTAATGCCAAAAGTAAGATTAGAAATATTCCATAGATGCAATCATACAATCCCTTTCCCAAATCAAAAAACCGAAAAGATGTTGAAACCTATAAATTCATATAAATGATTAGTATTGCCAGCCAAATGAATATAATCAACATCTTTTCCATAACATTATGAAAACCAATATCAATCTATAAAGAAATAAGCAACACCAACACAATATGCTGAAAAGGAGTGAAATGATATTTGTATACCTTGGGTGAGGAGAACCCTTGATTGGCTTTTGGCCATATTTCCTCCATGAATAATAATCAGGAGGGATATCTGCAAGCTTGTTACTTATCGCGGGCACCTTAATCGATCGCTTTACTCTATGTTTCCTGCAAGAACGTTATCAAAATCAAATCAGAAAAACATATCAAAACATCTCCCTGATGACATCATAAACAGAACCACTGCTTCCCAACCTCTTTTTTGAGCAGTGACATTTCCCACTGCTTCCACATTTAACACTCCCATCTTCCCCTCTCCCACTGCATTTCCTCTTATGATACGAATTCTGATCGGAAGACCGGGGCGCCCCGATCAAATGAAAGGCACTCCCATCCAAGTTAGCCACACTCCCATCAATGCTCAATGAAGAAATAAACGACCTAGTGGATGACATTGTGTGTTGTGTGCAGCTAGAGCTATCAAAATTCAAGTTAATGCCATTACTATTGCTCCTAAGATACACCATTTCAGGCTGTGGAGGATTAGGATTAGGATTAGGATTATTGTTCAACAACGCCCTGTTCTGAAGCAAGTGATGATGATAAAGAGCAGCAGATTGAGATTGTATTTGTTGGATTGAACAACTTTTGCCATTTGGGTTCAATTCCAAAGATGGCTTCCCTAAACAAAGAGGACCCGTCTGCAAATTCCTGCCCTGGAGAAGGTCCATTCTGCAATTAGGGGAAGAAGTTTCTAAGAACATAGATTGGGGAAGAGGAAAATGGGAAGAGGAGGAATTAAACAGAAAGTTCTTGACCACCTTCTTTTTCCTGACCCTTGCATGACCCAACCCAGAAGAATCAAGAAGACACAAAACTTTCCTAAACTTAAACACAGCCTCTCCAGTTTCCGCCATTAAACAACTCCTAAGCTTCAACTGATCTTGAGACGAGGAAGCCACAGTCAACAGATTCAACACTTTATGACAACTCTCAACAGCTTCCTTATTAGCTTCTTCAACCTCTTCCATCACTATCTTCCCAAAAAGAGAAGACCCAAATGAGCAAAATCGCCAAATCTGAAAGACCTAGCTGAAATTAAGCATAACAACAGAGAAACAGAAGATCAAGAAGAAGAAAAGGAGGGAAATCAGGATCGAAAAAACAGAGGATGGGAACCCTAGATTCTTCCTTCTGCCATTGAATTAATAAAGCAAAAAACTGAAACGAATTTTGAGAGACCCAAAAGAATAAAAAGCACACATCATCCACCCATCCATCTTTCTCTTTAAATTTTCTGTTTTCCTTTTCAGAAAAAGATGGTTTTTAGAGAGAGAAAATGACAGAGAAAGGAGGAGGAAGAGTAGAAGAAATTTGATTGATTCAACAATGGAGAAATGAAGAGAGAAGAGAGAGAGGGATTTTTGTTTTGGGTAAATTTTTTATTTTAATTTTATTTTATTGAAATGATGAGAAGCAGCAGATGGCAGGGCAGAGGAGGAAACAGGAGGCAGAGAAATGAAACTGCCGTCTCTCTCACAGATTTGTAGCTGGGTCCTACCAGTTTACACCATCTTTACCATACAACACTGCTCTACTTCCATTATATACAAAAATTTGGTGCTCTATATTTTCATCCATATTTTTATAGATGTCGATAAATCAACTTTTTTTTTTTAATTGTATCATAATGAAATTAATAAAACATAAACAACTAATAACCAAGGATGAAAATATCTGTAGATATGACGATATATCTACCGATAAATCTGTAAATAGAAGAGTTCGATATTGATATTAAATATTTTTTATATTTCTAACATCTTTTATAAATGTTTGTAAAACATAAATAATGTTATCTATCTAATCCAATATAAATATGATTACAAATAACAATATCCATAACTTAGTTTTGGAGTAAAAATAACTTAATTATTAATCTAAATAAATTTTATAAATTTTGTGACTTACAGAAATATCCATCGATATCAATATTTTATCGATATATCCAAAAAATTTAAATCTCAGTATCGATATTGATATTAATATTTTAACCTTTACTAATAACTAAATGTCACTATCAGAAAGACTGCTACCTTCCAAGTTTTGCTGTCAATTTGTTTCAAGAAGACAATCATCCTGGCTTTCCAGTAAGAGTTGTTTGTTCCATCAAGAGCAATAAGACGCGTAGTGGAACCACCTTCCTTAATACCATCCATGATCGAAGAACTTGAGATAAAAGTGACGCTCTGATACCAAATGAAATTTTGGAAAGTGGTTACTTGCACTCTATATGATTATCTCACACATCGTCCTAGTAATTTCAAAAATAACAGTAAAACATTAGAGAGTAAATCGAAGATAAACACATCAAGATTGGTAATCCAGTTCGGTGATAAACACCTACGTCTGGGGGGCAATGTACCTGGGAAATATATTCCATTGATTTATATAATCAAGCAATTACAATGTTGTACTTATCTGTAAATAATAACGATTATAGTGACACCCATACAGCAGATTTCATTTCAAGCGAGATTTTAATGGAATGTTCAAGCAAGATTTCAAGTTCAAACGAGATTTTGAATCGAGCTTGAGCGAGATTCTAATAGATTTTGGAGCGAGAGATCAAGTTCAAGCGAGATTTCGAGCATGGAGCAAGAATTGAGTTTGAAGCGAGATTCTTGAATCAGTTTTCAGCGAGATATCGAGTTGGAGCGAGATTTCAATGGAGCTAGCGAGAGTTGAACCAAGCGACACCGGAACTAGCGAGAGCAACCGGTTCGACCAATTTTCTTCAGGTCTTGTCCAGTTCAACCTCAAATGGGTTTTGGCTGGTCCGATTTAGGTCATTCTAGTCCGGTTCAAGCTATTTGGGTTCGGTTTGGAGCAATTTAAGCGGTCCGAAAGCGACTTGGAGCTGTTTCTTGTTGTTTTTGTAATAACTAGACCTTTGTTTGCTCAAAAATGCCAAAACTAAAACCATATAAGTATGTGTTTAATTATTTATGCATATGATATATGTTATAATTAAATAAATCTTGTATATGCATACAATATGCCATGTAGATTTAAAATCCCACCATAGGAAGCATATTACATGCATTGAAAATATGTTATAAAATGTTATAATATATAGTATGCATGTTTAGGGTTTCTTTTATTTAATATAAATGTTATATTACATATTGAATGCCTTTGAAGTATGTTGTGGATTTTTAGCATGTCTAAAATTTTGTAAGTTGTTATAAAATTGGGTTAGGCATTTAAAATCCATAACAAAGAACAACTGCATGCTCACGTAGGTTAACCACTCGTTTTAATAGTTAAAATAGGTCGTTAAACTTGTAAAACTCAGGTTACAAACTCAATCGGTATATAATCCTATTGAAAGCTGGAGGTATTTAAGTTGACGGTCTACGGAACACCTCCTACTTGGGGATTATGGCCGAATTATTGAGCGTTGTTGACCAATTTTATGAGAAATATGTGAGCGATGTGAGGTTTTAAAACCAGTTTATCACATAGACATTGTAAGTTAAAATCTAATTATAAATGTTATATTTGGATAAACACCTAGACTTAGGTTGTTTAATTAGTCGAAACAAACCTAAGAAATGTATACCCCATTTAATTGTTAGAATACTTCAGTGGGAGTTTAATAACATATATGATATGATATTAGAACACTTCAATGAAAATCAAATAACATATATGATATGTTAGAATGCTTTAGTGAGAGATTAATAAACATATATGATATAATTATTTCTAGCTCTCACGTCCCTAAGAGTTCACAATAAAAAATTCATGTGGCACTTCGTGTCATGATAACGGGCAGAAATGCACGTTATTATAGTGCTAAGTTATTAAACAATGTTGGATTGCGTTGATAAAATATGTTAAATTGCGTCCATTAAGCATAAATTCTCTAATATTGCGGTCGTATGCGTTCAGCGCATTAGAACTATCGATTTTTGTATTTTTGTGTAGAATATGTATTAACGCAATGCAAGATTGCGATCATAGGAAATTATCGGTCGAGCGCAACTTCACCGCAAGACTTTGCGTTGATCGTGCTCCCAAACATTCGTTCGAGAAGGATCACCGCAACTTGGTCAGTGCAACATGGTGAGCGCATCTGGGTGAAAGGATAATTAAGAGCGATGGGACAGAAAACTGATGACAGTCGAATCCAAATTAAGTTGACAGCCGATAACGGTCACGAAGTACATTTAGCTTTATCGGTGATAATTATTCGGCACATCAATCAGGAATTAAAGTTGTCCCATCTGTACAACCGAGAGAGAAAAGCCGTCTTTCACTATGGAAGCTCTATAAATACCAAGTGCATTCTTCAGATAAGGGGTTAAGTAGTCGATTAATTCACCACTTTACAAGTTCACGTCTCTGTCCATAGTTTCTTTCATTTTAAGGCGGACGCGAGGAAGAAAGTGTACTGGTAGATTGTTCCGGTAAGCTTGGGAGAGCGCCAGAAGCTTCAAAGATAGGGAGAGGGCCGACGCCTGTGGAAGCAGGAATATCTTTAGGCCAGAATAGAGATTCCAGTGTAAAAAAGCCTCGGTCAGCAAGGAATTGCTACCAGGCTCTCTACCTTAAACTTCCATTGGCATTTTGTACTTAACTTATTTATAAGAATGGAATTTCTTTCTCTATATCTATTCACTCTCTGTGATTCACGCATGAGTAGCTAAATTAGTTGAATGGGTTGAGAAGCATTTAGCTAGCACAACTAGGAAATCTTCATTCTTTGCGATTATCTTGTTTATGTATGCTTCATTCGTCCCTTAGAGATACTTGGGAGGGTAGTCTCTGTCTCTTATACACATCTAGATGTGTATAAGAGACAGGTCTAGCGCTCAACGCCTATCCTGGTCCACTCACATGTAAGCCTCAATCATTTAGCTCAGCGCCCATCGCATAGCTCTTCGTTCAGTGATCTCTCGTTGTCACTTATCACCCAAAGATCTCACTGTTGCTCATCGTGTATCTCTCACTGTCACTCATCGTGTAGCGGTGACCCCATCGTCTAACGCATCATGCCCATCGTCTAGCACTCACGCCTATCGTGTAACGCCATCGTCTAGCATTTATGCTTATTGTGTAGTGTCATCGCCTATCGTGTAGCGCTATCGTCTAGCGCATCGCTTAGCACTGCATGTAGTTACATGATCGTCCGCGCGAAAACACTCCAATGCCCAGTGCCCACGCTCGTGCACACCTAATTCTGTTGCATACATGCTAACCTCCAAAACTTGGTTGTCGCATGCCTTGTCCAACGCATGACTTTTCTTCACTCGGCCACACTTGACTTCCCTAAATGCCCAACTAACCTCTCAAATAGGTAAAGTCAACACCCTTGACTCAACTCCAACGCCTAGCACAAGGCCAACGCATGGGCAAACACTTAGCCAATTTTCTAGCTTAACTCAAGAGTCAAGCTTCCAAACTTAAACATTTATTCTAACTTCTTACCATTTTCCCTACAATTAAACATTAATTGCTACTTTAACCTACTCATCATATTGGTCTCAGTAGGAAACATATACAAGTAGAGAAATTAGGGTTCAGGGTTTACAAGCAAGGATACAGGGATCATCAGGTGTCAAATCCAAATTCCGAATCCTAGGCCTAGGATGTTACATTACAAATGTCAACCCATATCTAAATTTTTTATTCGTGTTTGATAAATCTTCGAACTTTTAATTTTATGTCTAAATAGAATAATGGAATATTCAAAATTTTAAAAAAAATAGTGGATTTATTAGTATAAATTTGAATTATATTTTAATTAAACTTAAAAGTTTCACTTTTGTGGCAAGCGAATTAGTAGTTCTCAAAACATCGAATGTTTAAGAACTAAATTTATAATTTTTTAAAGTTTGAAGACTTAGTATTTAACAAAATTAATAATTATTTATTTTCGTCTAAGGTATTCTATTATTTTTGGAAAATTATGCTTTTGGTCCCTAGGTTTTTGTTTACGTTCTATTTAGTCTCTAAATTTCAAAATGTAACACTTTTATCCCTAAATTTGAAGTTTAATTTTTACTTTGTTTGTAAATTTAAAAACGTTATATTTTTAACATTGAGCTCCGAGTTTTGTTTTCATTTATCAATGGTTTTAAGATTTGCACTTTTAGCCTTAATTTTTTTTTTTTTATTAAATACTCAATATTAATGTTGTTAAAAGCCTTTAAAATAACTATAATTAATTAATTTTTACTATTTCTGTCACTTATTAAAATTAGTTTTAAAGTTTCACCTTTGTGCCAAAGATCAAAATCAACGTTAGCAAAAATTTCAAGTTAACCGTTGTAAAATATTTAAAACTCAAATAAAAATTAAACTAATAAAAATATAATACCATGAAATTTAAATTAAATAGAGATTAAACTTAAAACTCATAATTAGAAATGTAACATTTTTCCCATAAAAAAGTATAACATTTTAAAATTTCAAAATGAGATGAAATTTCAAGATGAGATGAAAACTAGAGTTCTAACATTTGAAAAAAAAATAATTTTTATGTCAATTTGCGTTTAAATTAGTTAGTATAAGGAAAAAAAATCATACATATGACCCTTTTTAATGGTCCACTCAAAATTTAGCCCAACATTTAAAAAAAAAATCAAAATTTGGTATTCTGCTTATATTAGCCGCGTGTGAAAATGCCGTTTTGACCCCAAAACATGTGCGTAACTGGATGCAACTAGATTTTTGGTCATTTCCTTTCGTTCTGGACTCATTGCTCACGCTCCATCTCGTTCCTCAATTCACGTTGCTTTTCTTCATTTTTCCTTGAATTTTTCTCTTTGTTTAAATTCTTCCTCTAGCTTCTTGGTTTTGTTTCTTCCTCTAGCTTCTTCCCAATCAATTTTATAATTTTTTTTCTTTCATTCGAATTCTCACTCTTGCTTCTTCCTCTTGTTCCTCTTTTCGTTCTGATTAATGCTATGAATTACACATTTGAGTCGAGAAGAAGAAGATGAAGGGACAAACGAAATCACTGGAAAAGAGGGCAAGAAGGAAATCTCACCGAAAAACAAAAAAAGGAGGACGACATAAATAAAAGAAATCATCGAAAATGAAAAAAAAAAAGAAAGAAGAAACAAAAAACACAAAAACGAAAAAAAATGTTGTAAAAGAGAAAAAGAAGAAGAATTAAAATGATAAATTTATAGGACGATAACATCAACAGGACACTAAATTTCAAGTAAATTAGAATGTTCTAAATTTCGAGTGGATCCTAAATAAAAACTTCAATACCAATTTTTCTATATAAGTTCTTGCTATCAATTTCTTGGTAAAAAATTGGTTTTCACCTCCCAAATACCTTTAAAAATTAAAAAAAAATTAAGAGAGTAGCCGTTGTAAAATTACTCCAACTAGAATCTGCCACGTTTGATACTTTTGTTTTATTGGCTGACACGTAGCTCAAAGCTCAGTTTTGACTGTTGGCCTTAAAAAAAGCCCTTTTTTCCCTTTTAAATTGTCTTCTTTAAAAATAGCCTTTGCTAAGTCTACGCATTGGTGAGGATAGGGAAAATCACTGTGCTTTGGTAGTCGGTGACTCACTGACCGTGCGTGGGGTCCGCAAGGTCCCAATACCGTTGACTTTGATCTGACTTCTCTTCCCTTCATTCACATTAACAATTTAACACCTCAAGCTCATTTTGCTAAATATATATCCACAACTAGAACTATGTCACAGGCCACTTAATTGTGCTCAATTTGACATTATTATTATTGTACGAAAATTTGAAAGTTTTCTAATATTATCTCAATTAATTATATGTTTTTCAAAATAGTGTGAGTCTAATTTTTACATGTAGACTATTTATTTTATTATTTTTTTAATAGAAGTGAAAAAGTTTAAAGGATAGACTTTTTAAACAATAGGATGGATACATGTATGAATCGAGATCACAATCGAATGAGAGAAATCATGAGGATATGAAATTATGATTAGAAAGGCTTAGAAGAATTGAAAATTACTGTCTATATCAATAATATGTATTTTCCTTTTTGCTAGTTCAAAGATGAACCAAGCGAAAGTTAAGGATATGAAAGTATTACATGTATTCTTAAAATAGAGATATTTAATCTTGTTCATCTATTACAAATTCTTTTATGCTTAAAAAAGGTTGCAATGTATGTAAATTAACAATTGACCTTATAAATACGTGTTGATGTATCATTTATTTTTTATAATTAAGTGTAAGATGGAAGAATTAAACTTCTAACATTGAGGTTGATAGTATGAACACTATCATTTAGAGATGTCCAAGGACAAGGCGGGGACGGGGAAGCCCTCCCCATCCCCGTCCCCTATTCCAATTCCCATCCCCGTGAATTTCCCTGTGGGGAACGGGGTGGAGATTCCCCGCATGAAAAATTTTCCCGCCATCATTTTTTTCTATAATTTTTTTATTTCCATTAATATATATTTTTTTAATAATTCATTAAACATATCTAATACAACTTTCATTTAAATAAAATATCATCAATTTTGGTAATAAAAACAATTATACACATTCAATTTTAAAATATTTAATTAAAATGCTAAATTTTCATAATTTTTATAAATTAAAAATCAACAATTAGAACATTTTATCTTAAATATTACAATATCTAAGGAATCAAAGTAATAAAGTCTTAAACTTAAATAATTAAAACCTCCATAAGTATCCTAACAAAGTCTACAATATTAATATTTATAATTTATAATTACAAGAGTCGGGGCGGGGTTGGGGTTGGGGTCAGGGAATAATATTCCCCGTCCCCTGGCCCCGAATTGCAAATGGGAAAAAAATTTCCCACTCTTTCCCCCATTCCTCGTGTATTCGAGGATTCCTCATCCCATTCAAGGCGGGTTCCCGCAGAACCCCGATCCTATGAATTGTTCGGACATCTCTATTCTCATTCATTTCATTGGTTGGAGTTTATGTTTAACCCTTTTGTTACTAGGCAAAGTATCTTCCAAAACCCTATGATTTGTTTCAATTTTACAATATGATATTAATGAAGTCATCTACCCTTTTCAATATTATTTATGAAAGTGTGAGAAGGTTGGATGGATTTAATTTATGCATTTAACTACATGATATTTATGATGAAACCAACAAGGAATTTTTTGTCTAATTCTTAAAAGTACTATAAATGTCACTATAAAAGAATCCGTAATAAATGCTTCCTTAGAATGTCATTTATTAATGTACTTCAATCCAATAATTTGTAACATGATTGAAGTTTACTTGATCTCATTTCCATTATTGAGGAATATTTTTGTATTCTTAGTATTTATTCCTTCTCATATGTAGCTTCATATTTAATTTATAATAAACTAAACCCTATCCTTATTAGATGGAAATCAAATCTCCTTGTAAATAGTTCAAGTCCATTGTATTCTTGGAAAAAAAAAAAAATCTCATCCATTGTATATCTACTACAAAATTTAAATAAATATATACTTATACATTAATTCAAAATTATTATAAATATTATAATAATAGATAGTCATCAGATGCTCATGCTTAGTGTCCATTAACCATGTGTCATACCCCCATTTTCCCAAATATTGTCCATGTGTCTCAACATTACCGTGCTTTGTAATTCACTTCCTACTTACCAAATTGCTATAAATAGTTGCATTTGTTGGATTGTGTAAGACACACATATTGGTAAGAAATCCAAAAGGCTTAGATTAATTTCTATAATTTCTTATTAATTTAATTATTTGGTTATTTTATTTTGTTTTAAATATATTTTATTATTATGTTATATTTTTTCTACATTCTTGTTCTGTTGCACTCTTCAATTTTACAGTACATTATCTGCATGAGCTCTTATTGTTTCTCCTGCTGAAGGTAGATCCTAAGGGTATGTCGTTTTTTCCCTCTTCGTTATAATTAATAAATTTACTGTTATTTTGCATACTTACTATATATTAAATTTCTAATATAAATGTAATATTTTGTGATGGTGTTGGCATAACAATCCTTACGAAATTAGAATTCACAATCCTTGATATTAATGATAATAATTGTTTGTCATAGGTGCTTGATGTCGAGATCCACCGGGATGCTATGAACTTAGGGGAAAAAAATTAAAAAAGAAAATATGACATCCAGTTAACAAAAAGTAAAAACTATGACTTTCCTTCATCATCATCTCCACGAGGGATTGAAAATGGAGTATCTTACAATAAAAGATCCCCATATCTTGTAAACAAATTTGAAAGGGAGGTATGATTATAAAATAATAGTTATTCCTCCTAAAGCTTGTTATGAGTAGATGCATTTGAGGCTACAAGATTTTAAATCAGTAAGTGATTACAATTTCACATTATTTAAGATCAGTTCGAAATTGTTGTTATGTAGAGAGAAAATTACTGATGCTGACATTTTCTACATTTCATATCTCGAATATGCTCTTCCAACAACAATATCGAGAGAAGGGTTTTAAACAATATTCTGAACTAATTTCATGTCTTCTCGTGGCCAAACAAAATAATGAGTTATTGATGAAGAACCATAAATCTCGACCAATTGGAATAACACCATTCCTCATCAATTATTAAATATCTTGAACCTTTGACATATGATGTATTTACTGCACGATTTGTTGATTGTCATTTTAATGAGACAAAATTTTCAATATTAGAAGGAGAAGTTAAAAAGTTGGAAAAAAAATTACATGGAATGCATCGTTATTGTCTCATTTAGATCCCCATATAAATCAATATGAACTTGAAGTTTAGAAGATAATTCATTTGCAAAATATACAAATCAATTACCAGATGCATTTATAGATGCAAAAAAAGTAACTAAATCATATATATCAGTTGCAAATGTTCCATCGAAAATTGATATCCCAACACAACAAGTTGTCTCTAATGAGTATGGAACACGCCAAAAGTGTGGTAGATCAGTGAGTTCCAAAGATAAAAATCCTTAAAAACAAAAAATAATTATTAATAAAAAAGACTTGGTTAAGGATATAAATACACATAAAGAAATCCTTGACATGACTAGTGAAGAAGGTGAAATACCTAAAGATAATAATGAGATTTCAATAAACCATGTCATGACTGGAAAAAAATGGAACTAAACTAATGTATTGACAATATTTTTGCGTATAATATTGCTCTTGATATTATAACTGAAAACGAGGATCCTGAACCAAAATCTATTGAATAATGTCGACATAGAAAAGATTGGCTTTAGTGGAAAGAAACAATCGAGACAGAATTAAACTCAAGGTTTTTGGACTAGTAGTTCGAACACCAGAAGGTGTCAAACTATTGAGTTTTATGTCCTAAAACTCGTAGTTATAAACAATAAAACTTATTTTGAAAATTCAATAAGTTGTTATTGAATATATAAATTGCTTATTTCGTTTTAGAAATAAATCCAATAAACTAAAAGATCCATGACTATTACATGAGTACTTGAGTTTTATGTGGAGACATAAAAGTAGACCAGGTTCGAGTAAATAGTCAAAATGATCTATAGTATATGAATGAGGTTGGGTGCCTTATCTGGTAACATTATTGGATGCGGCCCACTCTGTAGTTACAAGGAGTTGTAAAGTGCTATAGACAATGTGATCCTAAATCGTACATGTTATGACATGAGAAGTGGGTCGTCCTATGCAATGGGTTTGTACACTATTGGAACACGAAATTAGTCACTCTTACTTTAGAACGTTGTTTATTGTTTAAGACCGACTATTTTAAAGCAATGACCTAGGTAACTTGTCCTTAATCTTGAGCTAACTATGAACTCTTGTTTATTTGGGATTATCCTTAGATTTGCATAGGTGAGGGTTGAATTAATAGCGCCAGCTCAATAAACCTCTATTTCAGGGGTAAGATCGAGTAGATAGCTGGAGACATAGAATGCAAGATGGAATTCACTCATTCCCACTTTTAGAGATAATAGAGAGGTTATTCTCTTAAGTACTGACTCCGGGTCTCCACCCTCTTATTGGCACGAGAGGGACTCGATTTGTTGATCAGATCACAAACCAATTGTTCATTAGAGAATCAACGAGACTTAATGAACAAGAGGTAATCTCGGGGGGTAAAACAGACATTTGATCCAGCCGTTATTACGAACAACTTGTGAAGGATTAACTTACTAATCATGGTTATATCGAGTTGACATAATATATCTACAGTGAGGTGAGTGCAACTTTGGGCTTTAGTGAAGTGACCCTACTAGCTCGTAAATGGATTAACCTTAGAGTAGCTTGATAAGTTAATTTGAAACGTTCAAATTAGAATTAAGAGAGTTAATAATTATATGTGATATAATTACGCGTTTAATTTTGGAATTAAACGAAATGGGAGAATTAATTAATATTTAAATATGATTTAAATATTAAATTCATGAATAGGAATTCATGATGGGAGAACTTGTGTAAAATTAATTTAATATTTGATATTGAATTAAATTAGAATTAATTAAATTGTTTAATTATTTATTATTAATTTTATTAGAAAACTGATTAATGAATTAATAAAGTTAATAAAGTTTTCAATTTTTGAAAAAAAAATTGATTTTGGAAATCAAACTTTTAAAACAAAATTGAAAACATCAAAATGGAAAAAAGTGGGAGATCTCCACTTACTATCCTAGAAGCTCACTCATTTCCCACCAAATGCTTGAGTCAATCTTGCAAGCATGAGCTGCTCTTCATGTAGAAATTTGTTATGCATGATAGTCTTGTAATAAATAGGGAAGATTGGACTGAGAATTGAGCATGCAAACTGATGTACTTATTGAGTTTTTGCTGAAAAACTTTCTGGTTGAAGAAGGTGTTCTTCCAAAGTACAATAGTGAGCTTCTTCTCCAAATTCCCTTTATTCAAGCTTATTTTGAATCCCACAACTCAATCTAAGGCACCAAGAGAACAATAGGGAAGACCTTGAGGTGGTTCACAAGTAGATTTGGAGAAGAGTTGTAGCTGAATTCGAGATTCAAGTGGTTGTACAAAGGTATGTTATGAAACCATCTTATTAGTTTATGAGCATGCTTAATTTATAGCCAAAATTAATGAATTAGAATGCTTATTGATCCGTTTGGCTTCCATTGTTTACTGGTATTTTCTAACACAAACTTGTGGGATACAAATGGGTATTCGTGAGAAAAAGAAATGCAAATAATATAGTTACAAGATATAAAGCAAGACTAATAGCACAAGGTTTCTCACAAAGACCTCGTATTGATTATGATGAGACATATTCTTCAGTGGTTGATGCGATCACACTAAGTTTTTTTTTATTGATATGACTCTGTATGAAAGTCTGTACATGCATCTTATGAATGTAGTAACAACATATTTATATGGATCTCTTGATAATGATATTTATACGAGAATCCTAAAGGGATTTAAGGTCTCTAAACATATAAATCAAATTCCCGAGAATTGTATTAAAAAAAGTTATAGAAGTTATTATATGGATTAAAACAACCAAACGAATATGGTACAATCGCCTGAGTTGATATTTGTTGAAAGAAGGATATCAAAATAATCCAATCTTTCCATACGTTTTTATAAAGAAATCATAGTCAGGATTTACTATTATAACTGTATATGTTGATGATTTAAATATAATTGAAACTCCTAAAGGGTTTTCAAAGGCAATAGAATATATCTTAAGAAAGAATTTGAGATGAAAGATCTCGGAGAAATAAAATTTTGCCTTAGTTTGTAAATTGAACATTTAGCAGATGAGATATTTATTCATCATTCAACTTATACAAAAATTTTTTTGAAAAGATTTTATATGAACAAACATATCCATTGAACATTCTAATGGGAGTTCGTTCACTCGTGTGAAAAAAGATATATTTTGACCTCGAGATAATAATGAAGAACTTCTTGGTCCTGAATACCATATCTTAGTGCAATTCGTGCACTTATGTATCTTGCTAATAATACAAGACTAGATATTAATTTTCAGTAAATTTATTAGCAAGATATAGTTATTTTTCGATAAAAAGACATTGAAACGGAATTAAGCATATACTTGTTATCTCCGATGAACGATCGATATGGGTCTTTTTTATTCAAATAAATCAAATTTTGATCTAGTAGGTTATGCAGATTCTGGATATTTATCTAATCCACACAAAGCTAGATCTCAAATAGGTTATCTATTCACATGTGGAGGAACTGTTGTATCATGGCGGTTAATGAAACAGATCATAATGGCTACTTCCTCAATCATACTGAAATTCTTGCAATTCATGAGGCTAGTTGAGAATGTATATAGCTAAGTTCAATGACTCAGCATATTCGTGAAACGTATAACTTATCTTCTAATAAAAATCTTCCAACAATATAATACGAAGACAACACAGAATGTATATATTGATAGATAAAAGTAACACGAAACGAAAGAAATCAGAATCAATAAATACTATAATTACACTCAATTTTGAGTTTATAAAGTGTGCTAAAATAGTTTTGCAGAAAAGAGGGTTTCATGTTAGAATACCTTTGATGAACAACTGAAATTCTTCTTCTCCTCTACGAATTTGATCTCCAAAACATCAATGGACCACCAAAGGATCTTCTCTACTATCCTCTAACTTGGAATGAGAGGTGGAATCTCAGAATTGAGTTCAATTATATTAGAGAAGATAAGGGTTTGGAGAGAAATTCTGGAAAAAACAATTTCAGCTGGCATGATCCTCTAAATCTGATCAAATCAGATGTATTTAAGCAAATTAATCATGCAAGCATTTTAATTTTAGTTTAATGACACCTCAAGAAACTGATTGTGAGTGGACTAGGTATTTCAAATAGGTGATACCACCCCAATTAGAAAGGAAAAAGTTGGATAATTCCTCTCAAAGTGGAATTTTCCATTTAAAATTCAATTTTGAATTTAATTCTTATTTTCACTTAAATTAAAAATAAAAATAAAACTTAATTTTGATTTTTAAAAATTGAAAAAGGTTTTATTTAAATAAATAATTAAATGATTTTAATTAATTAATTAAATAATAATTTAATATCAAATATTAAATTAATCAAATACCTAGTTTATACATGAACCCTATTTATGTAAACCAATATTTACATCAATATATAAATATTCTAATCTCTCTGATTTTTTTTAATTTAAACAACATTAAACGTTTTAGTTATATCAAATTAATTAATCAAATCGTAAATTGAATTTGAATACTTCAAATTCAAAACCCTAATTCTGAATTTGAACATTTCAAATCTATTCAATTCACTAATCCAAGATTATTTTACAAGTTAGTAGAGGGACCTTATGGATCTATAGATCATGAGCTCGATTTGAGATTAATTAGCTAAACTCTTTAGACAAAATTAAATCATATTCGTTAACTACCAAGACATACCACTATAGCTCAATAGTTGCACTCTCCTCACTGTAGATATATTTCTGTCACTTTAACCATGATTAGTAAGTCGATCCTTCACAGGTTGTTTGTATTCACAGCTAGGTCAAAATAATTGTTTTACCTCTATAAATACATCTTGCTCCTTAAGCTCCCACTAATCCTCCATTGAACAATTGGTTTATAGTCCAACTTATAAACCATGACCCTTTCGATCATTAGAGGGCAGAGCCCCATTGTTCAAGACCAAGAATTAGCACTTAAGAGAACAACCTATCTGTTAACCCTAAGTCGGATATGAGCGAATTTCATCTTGCAGAACTATGTTGCCAGCTATCTATCCAGTCTTATCTCCAAAATGGGAGGCTTATTGAGCAGTGCTGTTGGACTACTCTCACCTATGCAGATGAAATGATAATCCCGAATAAACAGGAGTTCATATTTAGCTTAGGATTAAGATCGAGTTACCCTAGGTTATTGAATTTGAAATAGTCAAATTTAATAGTAAACATTCGTTATAAAGAAAAATGACTATTTCGAGGTCCGATTTTATGCAAACTCATTACATAGGATTACTCCACTCATATGTCTCCACATGAATGATTTTGGGATCACATCATTTGTATCAGTATACAAAATGGGTCACATCCAATAGTGTCACCAAGATGAGGTACCCATCTCATTCATATATTTATAGATCATTTTGGCTATATACTAAAACTTGATCCTTTTTTATGTTGCCACATAAAGCTAAAGTATTCATATTATAGCCATGAATTTTTTTTTTATTGAATTTTTAGAACAAAATGCAATATCAATAACAATTTATCGAATAAAATACTCAATAATACTTTTATTTGATATATAGAATATGTTAACCATCGTTACGAACTGCGAGTTTAGGACATTCCTAACATATTCCAAATGAAAGGAGGATATATTAAAGGAGATAAAACAAAACATATTTTTCAAAACTTTTCTACACTCATGATCTTGAAGAAAATGGTGATATCACTGTACAATAAATTTGTTTGAAGGATAACTTGACAAACTTATTTACAAAATCATTACTAATCGCAACCTTTGAAAAATCAGTGCACAATGTTAGAATGTGGCGACTCAGAAATCTTAAGTGATGTTTCTATGAGGGGACGTAAACATATTGTACTCTTTTAGGAGTGTATATTATATGAAATATATACTCTTTTTCCTTCATTAGGGGTTGTTCCCATTGAATTTTTCCTAATAAGGTTTTAATGAGGCATATTTCATATCTATAATGAACATCTAAGGGGTAGTATTATAAATATTATGATAATAGATGTCCGTTAGATGCTTATGTTTAATGTCCATTGACTATGTGTCATACATTCATTTCCCTAAGTGTTGTCAATGTGTCTCAACATTACACACTATAACGTTCATATAATCCAGCTTCTATTTGCCTATTGCTTATGAATAGTGACATTAAGTGGTTTTTGTAAGACACACACATATTGGTAAGAAATCCAAAAGGCTTGGAGAAAATTTTTATAATTTCTTTATTTAATTTAATTATTTAGCTATTTTATTTTATTTTTATTTTTATATTATATTTATCCATATCCATATACCGCGTGCACCTCAATTTTACAACAAAAGTACAATTGTAAATTAAAGATACATATCTTTTTGGAAGTTAAAAGTTTTGACCTCTCACCACCATTTTTGTCGATTTTCTTACAAAATTATAATATTCGTTCTCTTATAAACTTTCAAATTGAAGGCATTTTACAAAATTACTATAAGATTAACTCATATAACACAATTTATCAAAATTTGACTACACGAAATTCAATAAAATTAAAATTTTAATTTCATGTTTTTAGTATTTTTTTAAATAAATATTTAGTAGTAGACAAAGAAATTTGATCTCACTTATAAAAAGTTGTTCAAAGTTTGCTTACCCTCGGTTTGGATTCAAGAAAATGTAAGAAATGATTTTAAATATTTTGATTTGAAATCTAAGAAACGATTTTAAATTAATTACTTTGTTTGGAACAAAATTTTTTTGAAAAAAATGTATTTAAAATTTTGTGTTTGAATGGTAATCGAAAAAAGAAGTTAAGAGTTTATAAATAATATATGTTTTTAACTATGATGTGTTAATTGAAAATTAGAATTTACCAAATTTAATTAAGTAATTTACTTTCAAATCCTATGAAATACTACAAAATCCGAAAATTTTAGTCAGAATTTTTTTAAAAGTAAAATAGGATATGAAATCATTTCGAATTATAAAATCATTCTATTTCTCAGAGTACCAAACAATGAAATTCATTTGACAGGCCATTAGTAATATATCTAAGTTACCAACTAACCATTTAGTTGAATTTTAATTTGTTAATACTTAATTTAAATACACCAACCAGCGTACACTTTAATTGTGTACCTTTTCTTTTAAAGGATATAAAAAAAATAAAAACAAATTAGAAAGAGCAACAATTTCCAATTAAAAAAAAAGTCACATAAAAATTAATGTTGATGTTCCATATCTCAAACCCTATATATGGTATATATATAAATGGGGTGAAAGGGAGAGAACTTTTATATGACTATTATACCCTAATATATTGCGGATAGTTATTATTTACAATTATTCAATGTATTCCTTGCATACAGTGGTTACTAGCTAAATGTACCTATTCAACATATTTGTAATTACATCATCTCTTTTAAATCAAGGAAAATATTCAATTTTCATGATGCATCCACAAATATTAGTGACAAAAACCTCATGTAAATAATATTTATCAAGTTTAAGTTTTCATCCTGTGATCAATATTCATGTAAGTGCTTTTCAAAAAAGAAAAAATAAAAGCATTTATGTAAGTGATTATCAAACTCCTACATTGAAGTCCGAAATTGCACCATATTTCTCAATTTCAGAAACAATGTTTACTACTTTTATTTATTTATTTATTTTTTCAATTTTGATAGCAATATTTGCCATTCTATTTTCGTAGCAATATTTGTTCTTTTTTTTTTTTGAAAAATTTACCAAGATTGGTGAGTTTTTCATGTGAAAAAAATGTCTCCAAAAAGAGCATATTCATGAACAAAGACATGTTATTCTTATTCAATTTACATCGAAATGGGTTTTTTCTTCCAATTTTGATAACAATATTTGTCATTTTATTTTGGTAGCAATGTTCGCTTTTTTTTTTTTTTTTTTTGAAAAAATTTACAAAGAACAACGAGTTTTTCATGTGAAAAAACGTCTCCGAAAAGAGTATGCTCATGAACAAAAATAAGTTATTCTTATTTCATTTACATCAAGATAAGAGTTTTTTTTTTTTTTTTTTTTCCAATTTTGATAGCAATATTTGTCATTTTATTTTGACAGTAATGTTTGTTTATTTTTTTTAAAGAAAAATTAACCAATACTAATGAGTTTTTCACATAAAACGTCTCAAAAATAGCATGCCTATGAACAAAGTAAGTTAATTTTTATTTCATTTACATCCAGATGAGTTTTTTTTTAATTATTTTTATTTTAATTTTGAGAGCAATATTTGTCATTTTATTTTGGCAGCAATGTTTGTTTGTTTGTTTTTTTTTTTTTTTTTTTTTTTTGGAAAACTTAACCAAGATCAGTGAGTTTTTTATGTGAAAAAATTGATGGAACAAATACATGCGCGATAGAAGAAAAATGGATCTAAAGTACTCTAATTAGGTTAATCACAAAGGATAAGCATGCAATTAAATAAAGTAAAAGGGGAAGTAGAAATACAACCTTTGTAGACTTTGAATCTTCTCCAAATTAGCTTCAATCTCCTCACAAACGGTCCGTAGACCACCATGAGAGTCTTCCCGACTATTCTCCGGCCTTAGAATGGGATGGTGGGATCCGGTGAGTGACAAATTTGGAGACGAAAAAACTAAGTATTTGAGAGAAAAGATTTATGAGATTATCACATAATTCTCATAAATTTCCATTTTGGCCAAGAGTTCTAAAGAAACAAAAAACTCTTCCTTTTAAAGGTCATTACATACAAAACATGCAACTTTGAGTCTGATGAGAATTTGATACTAAAAAATCCATTAACTCAAAGTGGGATTTAGTGGAACAAGTGTCTTCAAATGGAGACAATACTTAGTCATGCAAAAATTGGCATTTCCCACTCATAAATGTTGGATCTTTTCATTAACTTGGTCAAAGTTTGACTCTCAAAATCCAAAGTCAACAAATTTGACTTTTTGACTTTCAAAGTCAAAAGTCAACAATTTGACTTCCATTGCAATTTTGACCTAGTCAACAATTTGATTTTTAATACAATTTCGATCAATTCCATTTAATTTCTAAATTAATTCTAATAATCAATTTTAAAATTAAATTAATATTAAATAATTTAATTAATTTAATTAAATATTAAATCTACACTAATCCCAATCAATATGAATCACTATTCATAATCTTGATATTTAAATCTTATTTAAATATCTCCTATTTTCACTCTCTTTATGTTTAATTTACAATTAAACGTTAGGTTAAATATATCATATATATTTAACGCTTTGCTCTAAAAATCGAATTTGAACACTTCAAATTTGTTCGTCACACTGTTTTAAGGTTTAGTCCGATATGAGCAGGGGGACCTCATGGACCTACAAATCATGAGCTCCAACGATCTGCGATTAACTGACTAAAGTCTTTAACCTGATTAACCACCATTCGTTAACTATCGGGTCACTTCACTAAAGCCCAGTAGTTGTTGGGAATGTCCTAAACTCGCAGTTCATAAATATTGTTAACATATTCTATTTATCAATAAAAGTATTATTGAGTATTTTTTCAATAAATTATTATTGATATTGCATTCTTTTATAAAAATTCAATAAATGAATTCATGGCTATAATATGAATACTTTTACTTTATGTGGCGATATAAAAGAGGATCAAGTTTTAGTATATAGCCAAAATGGTCTATAAGTATATGGTTGAGATTGGGTATCTCATCCTGGTGACACTATTGGATGCGACCCATTTTGTATATTGATACAAATGATGTGATCTCAAAATCATTCATGTGGAGACATATTAGTAGAGGCATCCTATGCAATGAGTTTAGATAAGACCGGACCTCGAAATAGTCACTTTTCTTTAGGATAATCGTTTACTGCTAAAACTGACTATTTCAAATTCAATGACATTAGGGTAACTTGATCTTAATCCTGAGCTAACTTTGAACTCTTATTTATTTGGGATTATCCTTTGATCTGCATAAGCGAGAATAGTCTAATAACAATGCTTAATAAGCTTCCCATTTTTGGGATAAGATCGGATAAATAGCCGGGGACATAGTTCTGCAAGATGGAATTCGCTCCTACACGATTTAGAGATAGCAGATAGATTGTTCTCTTAAGCGTTGATTTCTGGTTTTGAACAACTGGATTCCACCCTCTCACGGTTGAGAGGGTCATGGTTTATAAATTGGACTATAAACTAATTGTTCAATGGAGGATCAGTGGGAGCTTAAGAAGCAAGACGTATATACAGGGGTAAACCGATAATTTTGATCTAGATGTAGATACGAGTGACATATGAAGGATCGACTTACTAATTATGGTTATAATGGACAAAAATATATTTACAATGAGGAGAGTGCAACTATCAAATTATAGTGGTATGTCTCAGTAGTTAATGAATATCGATAATTTGGTCTAAAGAATTTAACGAATTAATCTTAAATCGTTAGAACTCTTGATCTATAGGTCCATAAAATCCCTCTACTAGCTAGCAAATTAAGTCTTGGATTAGAGATTGAGCGGATTTGAAATGTTCAAATCAAAATTGGATTTTTGAATTTGACGTGTTCAATTTCGTTTAGGGTTTGATTAATTATATTCGATATAATCAACAAAATTGGAGAGTCGATTAATATTTAAATGTGATTTAAATATTAATTACATAAATTGAAATTCATTGTAGTGAGATTGGCGTTTAATTAATTTAATATTTGATATTAAATTAATAAAATCAATTAAATAGTTTAATTAATTAATATTTATTAAATTTATTTAAAAATTAATTGAATTAATTAAATTAGTAAACTATCAATTTATTTATTAATAATAAAAATTAGTTTTGAAATCAATTTTCAAAAGGGATTTGAAAAATAAGAAGAAATTTCAAAAGTTGGAAAAAAACCACTATGGGTAACACCTTACTCACTAATCCACTCCAATTCCACTTATAATTATGAAGAAAGAGCTCGCTTTCATGGATGCAATCTGATTGCATGGTGAAAGAGATTATAAATTGAAGTTTTGGGGCTGAGAATTCAGACATGTATGATGAAACTTCAAGCTGAAGCTTAAACCCAAAAACCTTCTTCTTCCCTATTTCCATTACTCTCAATTCAATATTTCCACCACACAATCTGAGATAGAGATTAGTAGAGAAGCTCTTCTTGATGGTCTACTGAAAGATTGAAGGTTCAATTCGTGGAATTCAACTAGAATTGAAAAGTTCTCATCAAAGGTATTGTATTCTTAACTTTCTTCTGAAAACTGTTTCAATGCATGTTTTAAACTTAAATTAAGTGTAATTAGAGTGCTTATTGATTTTGATTTCTTTCGCTACATGTTAGTTTACTCTATCACTTGGTATCAGAGAATGATTTAAGCAATTAATTATCGTTAATTTGAGTTTGGTGGGTGAATTTCTAAGGTTGCATGTTTCTGTGACTGATGTGGTCAAAATTCAACTTTGGCATTAAAATTCTCTTTAATTATGAAGTTTAATTTGTAATTGGTTCTTGATTGATGAGGCTATATGTATGCTCTAGAGTCTATAATTTTATTACAGTCAATAGAGTCCAAATTAGGTTGTAATTGAAGTTTGAAGAAGGCAAGCTTCATAGCAGAAAACTGAAGAACAACTTCTGTCCAGGTAGCATTGCAACACTGCTCTTGTTCGGTTGGAATACAGAAACATATAGCGGAAGAAAATAGGATCATTAAGCATTTAAATTCCTTAATTTTGACATCATATTAAGCATGTTCATGGGGTAACAAGAGGGTTTCATTACATACCTTTGAAGATCATCTTCAAACTCGAAATTCAGCAGCAATCTTCTCTAATTCTTATTGTGTGGACCACCACTAGAGCTTTCCTACTGTTCTTTAGGAGCCTTAGATTGAGTTGTGTGACTCAAAACAAGTTTGGACTTAAGAAATTGGAGGAGATTTTCCAGCTTGTTGAAGAATAATTTCTTCAACCTTCAAAAGCTCAGCAATTCAGCAATTGCCTTAACTTTTCCACTCAATCGAGAGTGGTTTTAATACATGACTCTCATGCAAAAAAACTGATCACTTGAAGTGATTCCAGCTACTCCTTGAATTTGGTGGTGGAATTGTGTGTAAGAAGGTGACTAACCTTCTTGCTTGAAAGTGGGAAAATCCCACATTGAGATTTTTCTCATTTTTCAAATTCCCTTTTGATTTTGAAAATTAATTTTCAAAATCAAAACCTTTTCCAATTTTAATTCTTTAAGTAAAATTGAAAATATATTAATTTTACAAAAACTAATTCAATAATCAATTTTCTAATAAAATTAATAAACAATAATTAATTAAACAATTTAATTAATTCAATATCAAATATTAAATTAATTTGTCACCAATTCCATTAGTATGAATCTCTATCATGAAATTAATATTTAAATTATATTTATATTTTAATCGATTCTCCAATTACGTTTAATTTTTAAATTAAATGTGTAATTATATCATATATAATTACTAATTCCCTTAATTCAAATTTGAACGTTTCAAATTAACTTATCATGCCATTCTAATGCTAATTCGTTTGTGAGCTAGTAGGAAGACCTAATGGACCTACAAATCATGGGCTCAGACGATCTAAGATTAATTGGCTAAACTCTTTACACCGAATTAACCCTTATTAGTTAACTACCAGGTCACTGCACTAAAGCCCAATAGTTGCACTCCCCTCACTGTACATATATTGTTTCCACTCGATATAACCATGATTAATAAGTTAACTCTTCACAGGTTGTTCGTAATAATGGCTGAGTCAAAAGTCTGTTTTACCCCCGAGATTACCACTTGTTCCTTAAGTCCCACTGATCCTTTAATGAATAATTGGTTTATGATCCGACCATCAAATTGAGTTCTCTTAGGCCAATGAGAGAGTAGGGCCCCTTGCTCAAGACCCAAAGTCAGCACTTAAGGGAACAACCTCTCTACTATCCCTAAAAGTGGGTAGGAGTGAATTCCGTCTTGCACCCTATGTCCCCAGCTATCTACCCGGTCTTACCCCTGAAATTGGAGACTTATTGAGCTGGCACTATTGAGCCAACCCTCACCTATGCAAAACTAAGGATAATCCTGTATAAAAAGAAGTTCATAGTTAGCTGAGGATTAAAGTTAAGTTACCTAGGTCATGGCTATGAAATAGTCAGTCTTAAACAGTAAACAGTGTTATAAAGTAAGAACGACTTATTTCTTGATCCGATCTTATGTAAACTCATTGCACAGGACGCCTCCACTTCTCATATCAGCACATGAACGAATTAGGATCACTTCGTTTGTAGCACTTTACAACTCCTTGTAACAACTACAGAGTGAGCCATATCCGATAATGTTACCATAATAAGGCACCAAATCTTATTCGTATAATATAAATCATTTTGACTATTTACTCGAACCTGATCGACTCTTATGTCTCCACATAAAGTTCAAGTACTCATGTAATAATCATGGATCTTTTAATTTATTGGATTTATTTCTAAAACAAAATAAGCAATTCTTATATTCAATAACAACTTTATCAATTTACAGAATGAGTTTATTGTTTACAAACCACGAGTTTTAGGACATAAAAACCCACCAATTCGAGCCTATGAAGTTGCAACACTGGGATGAGTGTTGCAACGCTGTACATCCCAGTCTAGCAATGCGCGCGTTGGAGCCGGTTCACGCGGGAGGTCCGGTTCGATTGGTTTTTCCAACTATTCCAGTCTGGTTCAACCAGTTCAGTATCTTTTGAAGGTTCGGAGGGCCAGTTCGAGTGGTTCAGGTTCGATTCAGATCCAGTTGAGTGGTCCAAATCACTTTTGAAGCTGTTTTTAGTTTTCTTTTGTAATAATTTAATCGTTTTGCTTGCTTAGAATGCCAAAGTTGAACCATATTGGTGTTGTTTAATTATTCTATGCATGTGATGTATATTATATTTGAATCAAACATGTTTGTGCATATAGTATGCCATTTAGATTTAAAATCTCACCATGGGAAAGCATGTTGCAGGCATAATATTATGTTATAAGTTAGTTATAATATATAGTATGCATGTTTAAGGGTTTCTTAAAATTAATATAAGTGTTATGTTAATTTTGAATGCTTTTGATGTATGTTATGGATGGATAACAATAACATGTCTATTGTTTTATAAATTTTTATAAAATCACATTAGACATTAAAATCCATAACAAATATTATTAACATGCTTACTTAGGTTAACAACTTATTTTAATGGTTAAAATAGGTCGTTATCTTATAAAATATGGTTACAAACTCAACCGGTTCATAATCCTGTCTAAGGCTGGAGGTATTTAAGTTGATGGTTTATGTAACACCTTTTACCTGGGGATTATGACCGAAATGTTGAGCATTGTCAACTGGTTTTATGAGCTTGTGTGAGTGGTTTGAGGTTTAAAATTGGTTTAACACCTAGACATTGTAGGTTTAAATCCAAATATAAACGTTATACTTGGATAAATCATATAGACTTAGGTTATTTAAAATTAGCCGGAATATACCTAAGTAAAAGAATACCCAAACATTTAGAACACTTGAGTGGGAGATTAACGATATATACGATATATCATTTTTAGCTCTCACATCCTTAAAAGTTCAAACCGTGAGATCCATGCTCTACTTTATGTCGCTTTTACCGTGACTGCTTAGTTTTTGCATGGGTCAATATCAAGGTTTAAGGGGGAAGTAGTTCATAGTAAGTGGGTGAAGGAAATGTGTCAACATATCCCATAGTCTCCTTCATTAGTTTGAACTGTGAGATTTCTATGTTGCGCCTGCTGTTGTTTTTTGGCGGCACTAGCTAGCCGTTAACTATAGCGATCCCTTCGATGGGTTAACAAAGGATTTAGAACAACCTAAGCTTCAGAAATGAATAGTGTTTTATAGTTCCGTCTTGAAATCGGGGGCATGTTCATACCGTTTCATAAAATCTGAAAATGGCGGGTCACACTTACAAGAGTTACTAAATGTTAGTTCTTGACTGAAAACAGTAACCAAACTACTATAGGAATAAGAGTTATTCTGGATATAGTATCTGGTTAAGATTGTCTTGCTTCAGTGAAAGAGTAATTGACTGCCTTTCGGTAGCATCTATTCTAACTCACTAAAGCATCATTGCAATTAAATAAAGAAATATGGGTACTTTATTACGTTTGCTAAAGTTGCATTTAAATGCATAAGTTTAATAGAATTTGTTTATTTTTCAGCAATGTTGAACTCGATTATACAACTCCTTGCTTCCGAAAAATTCAATGGAGAAGGTTACTCTAACTGAAAATCGAACATAAACACAATTTTAGTGGTTGACGGCCTGATGTTTGTTTTAACGAAGGAATGTCATCCTCTTCCCGGTTCAAATACTAACCGAAATGTTCGAGAAGTTTATGATAGATGGGTAAGGGCTAATGAGAAGGCGAGAGCCTGCATCTTTGCGAGCATATCTAATGTGCTCAATAAGAAATATGAAGCCATGCCTACTGCTCGTGAAATCATGGCATCATTGCAAGAGATGTTCGGACAACCGTCATCTTCAGTACGACATGAGGCTATAAAATATGTTTATAACTCACTCATGAAAGATGAGACTAATTTTAGGGAGAATGTCTTGGACATGATGGTCCATTTTAATATTGCAGAAGCTCACGACGCTATCATAGATGAGACTAACCAATTTAGTATGATCTTGGAGTCTCTTCCAAAGAGCTTCTTAACCTTCTGAACTAATGGTGTAATGAATAAGATTAATTACAACCTGACTAGTTTATTGAACGAACTCCAGAATTACCAATCGATGCTGAAATTAAAAGAAAGTGAAGTAAACATTGTTTCACAGAAAAAAATTCTGCAGGGAACATCTTCAGAAACGAAGCCTTTAGACAAAAAGTTTGTCTCTTCCTCTTCTAAAGATAAAAGTATCCAAATGAAGAAGAAGGGAAAAGGGAAGAAGAAACCTGCTGTTAAGAAGACAAAGGCGTCTAAAGGAAAATGTTTTCATTGTGGAGAAGACGGACATTGGAAATGCAATTTCTCGAAATACCTAGCTAAAAAGAGACCAGAAAAGGAGAAACAGGGTAAATCAAATTTACTTGTAATTGAAACATGCTTAGTGGAAAGTTCTTACTTAACTTGGATGTTAGATTCAGGCGTCGCTAACCATGTTTGCACTTTTCTATAGGAAACTAGTTCTTGGACTCAACTCTGAGAACACGAAATGACTTTCAAGGTTGGAATAGAAGAATTCATTTCAGCTGAAGCAGTGGGAGACATCAAATTATATTTTGGAGAATCTTTCATTTTGTTAAAGAATGTCTATTGTGTATCCAAAATAAAAAGAAATTTGATCTCCATATCTTGTCTGTTAGAAAATATGTATAAAGTATCTTTTGAAATCAATGAATTGTTCGTTTTTTCAAGAGGTATTCATATGTTTTCTGCTAGACTTGAAAATAACTTGTATGTATTAAAACCAACTAAAGCAAAAAATATTTTAGAGATGTTTAAAATGACAGAAACTCAAAATAAAAGACAAAAAATTTCTTGTAACGCCTATCTTTGACACCTTAGACTTGGTCATATAAATCTCAACAGGATTGAGAGATTAATAAAAAAAGGTCATCTAAATCAGTTAAAAGATAGTTCTTTACCGTTGTGTGAATTTTGTCTCGAAAGAAAAATGACTAAAAGATCTTTTAGTGGAAAAGGTCTTCATTCCAAAGAACTCCTAGAACTTATACATTTAGACCTTTGTGGTCCGATAAATGTTAAAGCTCGAGAAGGATATGAATATTCGTCAATTTTTTTGATGACTATTCAAGATATGGCTATATTTACTTAATGAGTCACAAGTCTGAAACTCTCGAAAAGTTCAAGGAATTTAAGATAGAAGTTGAAAACTTATTAGGAAAAAGAATTAAAACACTTCTACCAGATCGATGTGGTGAGTATATGAATTTAAAATTCCAGAACTATTTAGTAAATCATGGAATTCAATCCAAACTCACAATACCTGGAACACAACAACAAAATGGTGTTGCAAAAAGGAGAAATCGAACCTTGTTATACATGGTTCATTCGATGATGAGTTATGCTTAGTTACCTCAATCCTTTTAGGGGTATGCAGTATAAACTGCAGTATATGTCATGAACATGGTTCCCTAAAAAAGTGTTTCAGAGACACTGTATGAGTTATGGACAGGACGTAAAAATAGTTTACTTCACTTCCAAATCTGGGGATGTCCGGCACACGTGTTGGTGCAACACTCTAAGAAAATAGAACGACGTTCAAAATTATGCCTATTTGTAGGATACCCTTAGGAAACAAAAGGTGGATTGTTTTATGATTCTCAAGAAGATAAAGTATTTGTATCGGCAAATACTACATTCTTGAAAGAAGATCAAATAGAAATCATCAACCTTGCAGTAAACTAGTATTAAATGAAATTACCAAAGATACTACAAACAAATCAACAAAAGTTGTTGATCAAGCTAGTCCATCAACAACAATTGTTGCCCCATCACATCCTTCTCAAAAGTTGAGGATGCCTCGACGTAGTGGAAGGGTTGTTCATTAGTCTGAACACTACATGGGTTCAACAAAAACTCAAGGCATCATACTTGATGATGGCCTAGAGGATCTATTGGCTTTTAAACATGCAATGGATGATGTTGATAGGGGACAAGTCAATGTACTTCAATTATGTCTGGGAACTTGTAGATTAACCACATGAGGTTAAACCTATAGGTTATAAATGGATCTGCAAAAGAAAGCGAGACCAAACTGGCAAGGTGCAAACTTATAAAGAGCCAAACTCGTGCTTGAAGATTTTACCTAAAGAGAGGGGGTGGACTATGAAGAAACCTTCTCACCTGTTGCCATGATTAAATCAATAAGAATACTTTTATCCATTGCCACATATTATGACTATTAAATATGGCAAATAGATGTCAAGACAACCTTCTTGAATGACTATTTTGATGAAAGTATTTACATGTCTCAACTAGAAGGGTTCATTGAACATGGTCAAAAACAAAAAGTTTGTAAGCTTAAAAGATCTATTTATGGGATAAAACAAGCTTCTAGATCTTGGAATATAAGATTGACACTGTGATCAAGTCTTATGGCTTTGAACAGAACGTTGACGAACCTTGTGTATACAAGAAAATAGTCAACAAAACTGTAGCTTTCCTAGTCCTTTATGTTGATGATATTTTGCTCATTGGGAATGAGACAAGTTTCCTTGCTAACGTAAAGAGATGTTTAGCATCACAATTCCAAATGAAAGATTTGAGAGATGCATAGTATATTCTTGGGATCCAAATAGTTTGGAATTGCAAGAACTGAATGCTTGAAGGAAATCAAACATGAGGATTTCCATGAGCAGTGGAAGGATCATTCCAAATTCCGTTCGAGTTGAACATACACAATTACAATACAAGAACAGAAACTAACAGGTCATGCACAAACACGAAATTACAACATGCTAAACGATAGAATCAAGGGATAGAGTATGCGTACCTTTGAAGAAACATTCTAAAAAAATCCCTCGAACAATCCAATGCATCCAAGAACAGAACACGAACGCAATGACTGATACACAACACCAAGACAACGAACACAACGATCACGAACCCAACGAATGGCCTCCACAAACCAATCGAGTCACACTCGATTCACAAAGTGAGTGAGGACACCACCACAATGGTTACCTTGGTATTCTCGGTGTGAGAATCCAAGAGTTGTAGACTTTGTATGAACTTGGCTTGAGGAAGAGACAGGAGGACAATGATTGTGTAGACGATCGAGCAACTGGGAGATAAGAAGCGTCTATCGTATAGACAATGTGCCTGATCATGTAGTAAATGGTAGCCTATCGTTTAGACAAAGCCACATGATCGATTACCTATGATCAGCTGAACGACTATCGTATAGTCAATGCTCCACGATTGTTTAGTCTCTGTTAGCTATCACTTAGTGAAACACTTTCACTTGATAGCTTTCTCCATGAGTTCTTTCTGAAAGTAGCAACTCTCTAAATTTAGGAAAATATTTTTCCTTCTATCTCACGGTTACCATAAAACCACCAATAACCTCCCACTCAATTGGTTATTAGAGAAAAAGATTTAATTATCAAATAATTAATATTATTATAAATAAATATGATAACTAACTTACCATGTTATATTTATAATCTATAGTTTTGATATTTCATCTCATGAAACATATAAACTATAGTTCTTTTTCTATTGGTTATTAGAAAAAAGTGTCCTAAAACGCCTCAAGAAGTTGAAGAAATGAAAAAAATTCCATATACTTCAGCAGAAGGGAGTCTGATGTACTACGCTACATTATGTACACATCCTGACATATGCTTTGCATTCGGAATCGTCAGCAGACTCCAATCTAATCGTGGACACAGTCATTAGACTGCTGTCAAGAACATCTTTAAGTATCTTTGGAGAACGAGGGACTATATGCTTGTATATGGGCCTAAGAATTTGATCCTTATGGGATGCACTGATTCTGATTTTCAGATTGATGTAGATTCTAGGAAATCTACTTTAGGATCAGTTTCACTCTTAACAGAGGAGCTATAGTGTGGAGAAACATCAAACAGAGTTGCATAGCTGACTCCACAATGGAAGCAGAATCTGTAGCTGCATGCGAAGCAGCTAAAGAAGTAGTGTGGCTACGCAAGTTCTTGTCGGATTTGGAAATGGTTCCAAATATGCATCTACCCATTACCCTGTATTGCGACAACAATGCTACAGTTGCCAATTCCAAGGAACCAAGAAGTCACAAACGTGGAAAATACATCGAAAGAAAGTACCATTTCATTAAAGAGATAGTACATCGAGAAGACGTGATATTTACGAAGATAGCCTCATATGATAACCTTGCTGATCTATTTACGAAGGCTCTCTCAGCTAAAGTGTTCGAGGGCCACCTGGTCGGACTTGGACTATGAGCACCATAATCTAGGGCAAGTGGAAGAATGTCAAGGGTATATTGATGCCCTAGTTTATTGTATTTTCTCTCTATTAATATTTGTATATTTGTATCTCACTAAAGTATTAGTCCAAGTGAGAGATTGTTGGGAATGTCCTAAACTCGCAGTTCGTAAATATTCTTAACATATTTTATTTATCAATAAAAGTATTATTGAGTATTTTTTTCAATAAATTGTTATTGATATTGCATTCTTTTTTAAAAATCCAATAAACAAATCTATGGCTATAATATGAATAATTTAACTTTATGTGACGACATAAAAGAGGATCAAGTTTTAGTATATAGCAAAAATGGTCTATAAGTATATGGATGAGATTGGGTTCCTCATCCTGGTGACACCATTGGATGCGGCCTATTTTGTATATTGATACAAATGATGTGATCCCAAAATCATTCATGTGGAGACATGTGAGTGAAGGCATCCTATGCAATGATTTTGCATAAGACCAGACCTCGAAATAGTCACTTTTCCTTAGAACAACCGTTTACTGCTAAAATTGACTATTTCAATTTCAATGACCTAGGGTAACTCGATCTTAATCCTGAGCTAATTATGAACTCCTGTTTATTTGGGATTATCCTTTGATCTACGTAAGTGAGAGTAGTTCATCAGCACTGCTCAATAAGCTTCCATTTTGGGTATAAGACTGGATGGATAGTTGGGGACATAGTTGTGCAAGATGGAATTCACTTCTACTCGACTTAGGGTTGGCATATAGGTTGTTCTCTTAAGCACTGATTCCTAATATTGAACAATGGGGCCCCACCCTCTCATGATCGAGAGGGACATGGTTTATACGTTAGACTATAAACCAAATTATTCAATAGAGGATCAGTGAGAGCTTAAGGAGCAAGATGTATTTATAGGGGTAAAATGGTAATTTTGACCTAGCTATAAATACGAACGACCTTTGAACGATCGACTTACTAATTATGGTTATAGTAGACAAAAATATATTTACAATAAGGAGTTTTTCTTAAATTGGCTTGTTTTGGTTTAGGGTCAAATATTTATTATTATTTGGTTGTTTACTTATTCGTTTATTCAATTGTTTAAATAATTTATTTCAAAACTTGAGTTAGGGAAACCTCGAACAGAGAAATTGTATTATTTGAGTTTTTATATTAGAGATTTATTTTATGAAATCTTATTAGTTTTAGTTAGATTTCGCGAAAAATAGTCGTTTTGTGTTTTCTGCATGCATGTAGTAATGATCCTTTTCCTATCTTGAAAGTTGAGTCGTTACCCATTCTCTTTTAAATTCTTTAGTAGCTCATCTATCTATCTATCTATCTATCTATCTATCTATCTATCTATCTATCTATCTATCTATCTATCTATCTATCTATCTATCTATCTATATGTATATATATTGCACTCATATTTGGCATGAAAATGGGAAAGGAAGATGAGGAAATTAAACATATGCGAATAAAGAATTAAAATCTCAGGATAATGCATATTTTTTTCTCTATCAACATGGGTGGTATTCTCTCTCCACTATCTCATCCATCATACAATCTTGGTTTGTTATACCCAATTTTTATTATTCTAATTTTGTTTTCTTAATTTCAATTTATTTAGATTAAAAAATTCATGTCAATACATTTCATTTAATTTAATAGATTACATAATGTTCACCAGATTTGTTTACCCATTTTCTATTTTTTTAAATTGTAGTTATATTTAAGTATGAAATTCACTTCCACGA
Organism: Benincasa hispida; assembly: GCF_009727055.1. Classification (NCBI taxonomy): domain Eukaryota; kingdom Viridiplantae; phylum Streptophyta; class Magnoliopsida; order Cucurbitales; family Cucurbitaceae; genus Benincasa; species Benincasa hispida. The sequence continues at coordinate 27,003,931 of NC_052357.1, forward strand.
AAATTATTTGTAGTAACTAAAAGTTTTGAATTTTTTAATGTTTGTTGAGTTATTTGGGTACACTATAATAAATATCACATATGATAACTTTAAAAAAACACTGTCGTAGACTATTCATCGTGTTTGTGGAACGCTGTCGTAGGTAATGTTATTAAAAGTCTGCCTTTTCATAGCGTTTTTCAACATTATAAAAAATGTTATGAGAAGTCCATTTTCGATAGCATACTTTTAATGCTATGAAAACATTTCATAACGTTAGTAAAAAAAAAAAAAAAAAAAATTCTAATAAAAAATATTAAAAAAAATGAAATCTCTTAGATTTAGTTTCTACCTATTTATTAAATATGAAATGATTTTAAAAGTTTGTAAAGCTTAGAAGTAAGCATAAATGAAACTAGAGTAATGTAAAATATTATCATATCCCAATATTTTTGTTAGTATATCATATCCTAGATCTACATACAAATTAATCTTTAATTATTCATTTTTCATACAAATGTTAAAAGGTATTAAAATAATGCAAGTATTAGTAATAAATTAACAAGTGTGAATGTTTACCTTAACACTTCTATTTTAATTTAATTATTAAGGGTTGATAAAAAATGATGACATATAATTCTTTAATCAGTCAAGGCTTATGGATTTATCAGAATTTCTTAATGTGTGCTGTGTTTAAAATTTTTACCAAGAGTTTATCTAAAAATATATATACTCTATTCATAAATTTTGATATTTGTAAAATCATACCTAAATATTTAAAATAATCTATTGTCACATCTCTCCTAGATTACCCTTTTAACTTGTGAAGGGATGTGAAGAAAGCAGTTGAAAATCCTCTTATGACAACTACTGTCCAATCTGTACTAATGAACCTGTATCCTTAACACCTATTGACTTGATAACAACTAAAAATCTTATAGTAATTATATACATCATCTCATCTTTCACTTAACTATACAGGTGCTACTGTTCGAAAAATTACATCCATTAGTTAACCAACACTTATATGTAAAACTCTTGACTCCAAAATTCTACCCAAAAATTCCAAGGCATGTACAAACAAAATTAGGGTTTAAAACATGACAAGTGGACCACCTAAACTTCAGGTTACTGGAAAATTTTGATAGTGACTGACTGGCAGATCTATTCGAGTTCGGGATGTCAACCGTTGCCCGGGAAGAGAAAACATTTTAAAAAATGAGCTTAGAATTTTCAATGAGTGGCTATTTAAAATAAACATGCTTCAACATAAATAAGATAGATGTGGTTCCTCATAAAATATTTGCATAATCATTTTTAAGGTTTAGATATAAAACTGAAAAACATGAAATCATATCATATGTGAAAACCCAGAAGTGAGCTCATCATTATCTTGTAAAGCACCTCTACTCCTTTGCCTGAACAATGAGAGAACCCTTTTTCTCAATCCCTAATAACTTAGTTAAGAGAGAGCCCTTTTATTCGATCTCATCAACGTCGATAATATGGGTCATACGTGCACGTAGAGCTAGATTGGGACTTGATCACCTTACCATACCTTCGATGTCAAGGATTCCTAGTGTAACTGAAATCTGGTACCTTATCATGCCTTTGGTACCAATATTAGAGTAGGGTTTATACAAGACATTAAAACATTTATCACAAATATAATAACAGAATACTTGTGTGAGGTAACCATACTTCATAAATTTCATATCATTGCATAGTGCCTTGTAAATATCAAGTATAAATCCATAGGCATAAACTTACTGAAATCACATGCTAAATTCATGTATAAAATATCATTTATTTAGAAACATGGGTCATGTGTTCAACAGATGAGTAAAGCATGCTTTTGTAGAAATCATGGTTATAAAACTGCATGTTGAATTCATTATGTGTTGGAAATCATATGCAAAATTGATCATTAGAAAACATTTATTAAAACTTGTCACTCACTGTCTTAAGCTACTTATCCAAGGATCCGTAAGCCTATCCTATTTGCGCCTGCCCTGGAATAAGAAAAGGTCCCTTGGTTAGTATAATAAGCTATATTTTGAGCCTAACACATAAACTTAACTTCATTGCATACTAGTAATTCATAGCATCATGACTAAGTTCATCGCATCCTACCCTATCTTATCACATTAGCTACACCTAGCCATTTTACTGCATAACTTGGTTGAAAAATGGCAACCCTTTCTCACGATGCTCGAGCAGGCACTAGAACACCTTTCTTAGCCTAAGTGATGAGCGTCCACTATGTGACGCACCCAAAGCGCCTCTGCTGTGAATATTTTGTCAATACTCACATGCATCAACTCATACCATCGGTTGGTCAACTGCTTGCTTGTTCTCCGTATGCAACATCTTGCTTATTCATCCACAATATCATTTCAGATTTCAATCTTCTAGATTCTATAATTCTAATTCCATCCATTAACTAGCTAGACTTTCTTTAATGAATTTTCTCACAAACATCTTAACTCTCACTTATTTTAGAATTTGAGCATCAACTCCTTTTGAATCGATCGAAAACCTTCAACTTTCTCTCAAGCTTGTCCAAGAGTTCTTTAACACCTCTTGAGCTTCAAATGGAAACAACACTTTCTTTCCTTAGGCGTAAGAGAATTTTGGCAAACTGGTTCCCTCCTTTACAAGGCCTATTTATACTTAGGCTTCCATGAGCATCCAACTTAATTAAACACTAACTGACATATTGATCCTTTAATTGGTGTTTCTAAGACTGTCACTTAGCCTACTTACTTAATTAAGCTGAACTCTCCAGCTTAACTTCGTCGCTTGGGCTTATGGCCACTTAAGCATGTTCTTGGTAATCGCATACTTCTACTCATCGTCGCACCCTCTGAACGACCCCTTCGACGCATTGGTCCATAGTTGTCTTGTTTGCCAACTTAGCCCTTACCATTTACATATGAGGTTGGTCGCATACTTCCCATATACCTACCTCTACCAAGAGCCATCTTACTTCTTCCATGGCCTTCCATATACCATATAGCTATACTTAGCCATAATGTCCTCTTCTTGGACTTCTAGTCACATAGTTCAATAAAACTGGCCGCATGGCGTGTCATAGCTCCAACGTAAAAATCCTCTACTTTCCTTTAAGTATTAACTTCTTTCTATTCACCTGAGAGCTTGACATTCCATACTTAGCATATTTTCCTGTCCTCTAAGTAATCGAGAGTATGGCTTCCTAGCACTTAAAATATTTTCCCTCATTCAATCATACAACACATACATTGAGCTTCCCGAATGCTTCAAGTAATACAAACATCATAAGTACATACTTACAAGAGCTTAATTACACAATTAAGAGGACTTAAACATAATTAGTTAGTAAAAAAAATTTAGGGGTTTACAATTTACCTTCCCTTTAGAGAAATTTCATCCTCGAAATTTGCCTTAAGCTTAGTTAACAAAATAAATGGGAATAACTATACCAGTCACAACATCCGGTGCGTCCTTGTCCTTCTACTATGTCATAGCATAAACCTTGCCCTGCTGACGAGGCCATCCAACTACATTCTTATGTTTGGTACCACTAGTGTCTTCATATTTAACTGCACCCACTTGAGGTTGGCTCACTGTCTGTGATATCGTCCTTTATTCAGCCCGTGCTCCTGAAACTAATTGAGGACAGTCTCTCTTGTAATGTCCTGGCTGTCCACACTAGTAGGAAATATTCTACCCCTTACAATACTATCCTGTGTGGTTTTTGCCACAATTAACACACTGAGGCTTCCTACTTGTACTAGCGACATATTCTTCTGTCTGCCTAGATCTAAATCCTTCAATTGTACAGCTGGATCTTGGCCTGTTCCTCCTCTGTTGACTTCCTACTACACCACCCTGAGAAATCGTTTGCCCATTGAAGTGGGGCTTAAAATTTCTTTTTCCAGATACACCTGGAGTAAATCTTCCCTTGTCTCCCCTAGAGACATCCCTGTCTTGCCTGTCCTCTGTCAAGCTCTCTTCCACTCTCATCGCAGTCTCTACTAATTGGGAAAAGTCTGACCAGTTAGGTATAGTAGTCCCGGAGTCTGTATCTCCTTTTTCAATCCACTCTCAAAACATCTACATCTGTCTTTCTTCTCTACTATAATTGTAGAAGCATACCTGGATAATTTTGTATACTTCTGTTCTTATTTAACAACTATCATGTTACCTTGAACAAGTTTCAGAAACTCGTTCCTTTTTGCTTCATGGTAAGACGTAGGATTGTATTTGTCTTCAAAGATCCTCTTAAACTCATCCTAGGCCATCACCTTTGACTTGTTTCTTTTGGAGTCTATCACTCCCCACCACTGTTCTTCTCTTTTCTTAAAAAAAAAAAAAAATACGGCTAGTTTGACTTTACAGTCCTTAGGACATTAAGTAACCTAGAAACATTTCTCCATCTGAATCAACATGGCTTCTGCATCTACTGGGTCAATTGTACCCTAAAATGTTGTGGTATCAAGTGCCTTCATCCTTTCAATGCCATACTTCTTATCGGGATCTGCCTGTACAGATCCTACACTAGCTAGCAGCCTATGGGTAATCCTATCAAAGACTCTGTTCTTCATCTAAAGATCGATTCTAACCTAAAGGGTACTAGACTCTCCCTCAGATATAGCTTCCTGTACTACTGGTTCTCGAACTGAATCTTGATCCCCTCGTACCATGAGATCTTTAGTAGGGTCACGATCCTTTTCAACCATCTGCTGAGTCAGTTTGTCACCTTCTCGGGGCATACTCCCTATAACATATACATTATTAGGTTCATAACCTTATTTACATACTTCTAGTCTAATGCATGACTCTATTCCCAAAATCTTATGCTCTAGTACCAACTTTTCACACCCCCTCCATATTACTCTCTTAACCTGTGAAGGGATGTGAAGATAGCATTTGATAATCCTCTTATGACAACTACTGTCTAACCTGTACTAATGAACTTATATCCTTAGTAGTTGTTGACCTGATAACAATTAAAAATCTTATAGTAATTATATACATCATCTCATCTTTCACTTAACTATACAGGTGCTACTGTTCTGAAAATTCACATCCATCAGTTAATCAACACTTATACGTAAAACTCTTGACTGCAAAATTCTACCCAAAAATCCCAAGGCATGTACAGACAAAATTAGGGTTTAAAACATGACAAGTGGACTACCTAAACTTTAGGTTACAGGAAAATTCTAATAGTGACTGACTGGCATATCTACTTGGCTTTGGGACATCGATCACTACCTGAAAAGAGAAAACATTTAGAAAAATGAGCTTAAAATTTCCAGTGAGTAACTATTTAAAATAAAACATGCTTCAACATAAATAACATAGACGTGGTTCCTCATAAAACATTTACATAATCATTTTCAGGGTTTGGAAATAAAACTAAAACATGAAATCATATCATATGTGAAAATCTTGAAGTGAGATCATTATTATCCTGTAAAGCACCTCTACTCCTCTGCCTGAACATATGGGAAAGTCCTTTGGTTCAATCCATAATAACTTAGTTGAGAGAGCCCTTTTACTTGATCTCATCAATGTCGATAATATGGGTCATACGTGCATGTAGAGGTAGATTAGGTCTTGACAACCTTACCATACATTCGATGTCAACAATCCCGAGAGTAACTGAAATTAAGGTACCTTACCATGCCTTGGGTACCAACATTGGAATAGGGTTTGTACACGGTATTAAAATATTTAATACAAATATAATAACAGAATACTCATATGAGTTAACCGTACTTCATAAATTTCATACCATTGCATAGTGCCTTGTAAATATCAAGTATACATCATAGTCATAAACTTACTGAAATTGCATGATAAATTTATGTATAAAATCTCATTTATTTAGAAACATGGGTCATGTGTCCAACAGATGAGTAAAGCATGCGTTGTAGAAATCATGGTTATAAAACTACATGTTGAATTAATTATGCGTTGGAAATCATATGCAAAATTAATCATTAGAAAACATTTATTAAAATTTGTCACTCAGTGTCTTAAGCTACTTATCCAAGGGTCTGTAAGCCTCTCCTATTTATGTTTGTCTTAAAATAACTTGGTTGAAAAATGACAACCCTTTCTCATGGTGCTCGGGTACGCACTGGAACACCTTTCTTAGCCTATGTGATGAGCGTCCACTATGCAACGTACATAAAGCGCCTCTACTGTGAGTACTTTGTTAACGCTCACACGCATCAACGCATATCATTGGCTGGTCAGCTACTTGCTTGTTCTCCATATGCACTGCTTGCTTATTCATCCACAATATCATTTCAGATTTCAATCTTCCAGATTCCATAACTCTAATTCCAGCCATTAACTAGCTAGACTTTCTTTAATGAATTTGCTCATAAACATCTTAACTCTCACTTACCTTAGAATTTGAGCATAAACTCCTTTGAATTGATTGGAAACCCTTAACTCTCTCTTAAGCTTGCCCGACAGTTCTTTAACACCTTCTGAGCATTAGATCGTAGCAACACTTTCTTTCCTTAGGCATAGGATAATTTTGGCAAACCGGTTCCCTTCTTTACAAGGCCTATTTATATTTAGGCTTGCATGAGCATCCAACTTAATTAAATGCCACCTGACATGCTGGTCCTTTAATTGGTATTTCTAAGACTGCCACTTAGCCTACTTACTAGTTAATTAAGCTAAACTCTCCAGCTTAACTTCGTCGCTTGGGTTTGCGGCCACTTAACCATTTTCTTGGTCATCGCATACTTCTACTATCCTTGCACCCTCTGAATGACACCTTTGACGCATTGGTCCATAGCTACCTTGTTTGTCAACTTAGCCTTCACCATTTACATATGAGGTTGGTCGCATACTTCCCGTATACCTACCTCGGCCAAGAGCCATCTTACTTCTTCCATGGCCTTCCACAGCTATACTTAGGTATAATGTCCCATTCTTCTACTTCTGACCGCATGGTATGTCATAGCTCCAACGTATAAAATCCTCTACTTTCCTCCATGTGTTTACTTCTCTCTTCTTCACCCGAGAGCTTTACATTCCACACTTAGCATATTTTCCTGTCCTCTAAGTACCCAAGAGTATGGCTTCCTAACACTTAGAATATTTTCCCTCTTATCATACATACACATACATTGAGCTTTCCATACGCTTCAACTAATACAAACATCATAAGTACATACTTACAAGAGCTTAATTACACAATTAGCGAGTGAAACAAGTTTAGGGGTTTACATCTATACATTAAAGGTACGTGACTATTCAATTCGTTCAAAATATAATGAAAAATCTCAAATTCTTAATTTAATTTCCACATCTCTTATGCAATGTACATATCAAAATTATTTAATTTGTATTTTATAAAACTTTATTTTAAAAAATAATAAAAAAAGTTAATCTACCTACATAGTTCAATTGATAAAAGCAATATTATGTTAATAAATTCACATGCAACAATTTTAAACATTCAAATTCACGTGCAAACTAGTTATTTTAAAAATAGAGTTAGTTGAACTATTTTGTTTTACAAAATATGGCATGCCCCCGGGTGACTTATGTATATATATTGTTGGGTTGTATGTGCTAAAACTCGTAGTTTGTAAAATTAAACATTTTCTATTATCAATAAAGATGTTATTTGACATTTATTCAATAAAGTTATTATTGAATATGTAAATTGCACTTCTAAAGACTAAATCCAATAAACTAAGATCCATGAATATTATATGAATACTTGAACTTTATGTGGAGACATAAAGATGGATCAAGTTCGAGTAAATAGCCAAAACGGTCTATAGTATACGAATAAGATTGGGTGCCTTATTCTGATAATACTATCAGATGCGACCCACTCTGTAGTTGTTACAATTTGTTGTAAGATGCTACAAACGAAGTGATCCTAATTCATTTATGTATTGACATGAAGAGTGTGGACATCTTATGCAATGAGTTTGCATAAAATCGGACTAAGAAATAAATCACTCTTACTTTATAACGTTGTTTACTATTTAAGACTGACTATTTTGCTTAGATGACCTAGGTAACTCGATCTTAAACTTGAGCTAACTATGAAATCCGGTTTATTTGGGATTATCCTTAGATTTGCATAGGTGAGGATTGACTCAACAGAGCCAGCTCAATAAGCCTCCCATTTCAAGGATAAGACTGGATAGACTCCCATTTCAGGGGTAAGACTGGATAGATAGTTGATGATATAGGAAGCAAGATGGAATTCTCGCCTACCCGATTTAGGGATATGAGGAATGTTGTTCTCTTAAGTGTTGAATCGAGGTCTTAAACAATGGGTCCCACCATCTCATTGATCCGAGAGGGATCTGGTTTAATGATTGGATGACAAACCAATTGTTCATTAGAGAATCAGTGGAACTTAAGGAGCAAGATGTAATTTTGGAGGTAAAACACTATTTGACCCAATCATTATTACGAACAACCTGTGAAGGATCAACCTACTAATCATGGTTATATCAAGTGGACACAATATATCTACAGTGAGAGAAGTATAACTACTGGGTTTTAATGGAGTAACTCGGTAGTTAATGAATGAGAATTAATTTAGATTAAAGAGTTTAACCAATTAATTCCGGATTGTTGGAGCCCATGATCTATAAGTCCGTTAGGTCTCCCTACTAGCTCACAAACAGATTAAGCCTTAGAATATCGTGTTAAGTTAATTTGAAACGTTCAAATTCGATTAAGGAAATTAGTAATTATATTTGATATATTTGCACGTTTAATTATGGAATTAAATGAAATTGGAGAATCGATTAATATTTAAATATGATTTAAATATTAATTTCATGAAGAGAAATTCATGGTGGTAGAATTGGTGTTAAATTAATTTAATACTTGATATTAAATTAATAGAATTAATTAAAAATTTTAATTAATTGAATTAATTTTTGGTAAAATTAATAAACTTCAGTTTAATTATAAAATTAAAACTGAAAATTGGGTTTGAAAATAGTTTTCAAAATTAAGTGAAAAATTCTTATTTTTTAAAAAATTCAAAAGTGGGGTTTTCTCACTTTGAACCAAGCACCTTAGTCACATATCATTTGTTGAATTCCATCCAAAATTGAAGTAGGACCTGGGATTTTCTGATGCAATATGATTGCATGGTGTACTGGAAAAAAACCCACAGTTTTTCAGCTGAAAAGGACATGCAAAAACCAGTTGATTTGCTGAAAAACTTTTTGAAAAAAGTGTTCTTCAGTCGTAGAAAAACCAGTGCCTTTCTCCTTCAAATTTCCTCAATTCCAGCCTTTTTTGAGTCCCACAACTCAATCTAAGGCTCTTAAAGGATAGTAGGGAAGTTTTAGTGGTGGTTTACGACCAGAAGAGGAGAGGATTGCAACTGATTTTCATTGAAGAAGAAGATCTACACAAGTATTCTTGAAACCCTTGTCTGTGAAAATATGTTTTTCATGCTTTTTAGAACTCAAATTAAATGTAATTAGAATACTTATTGATTCTGATTGCTTCCGTTGCATGCTTCTACATCCTATCATATATATATATATATATATAATTTAATTGGTAAAGCATTGTGTTGTACATGACTTTATAATATGAACTTGAGGAGCACAATGGGAACACGAATACAAATAAAATATAATATTAAATAAACATAATATAATATAATAATAAAATAAATAAATATTAAAATAAATTAAACATAATATATAAATAAACAGAATAAAATAAATTAGAAAAATAAAAAAATTTCTCTAAATTCTCCATTTCCTCCAATTTTCATAGAATTTGCCCAATGTGTGTCTTTCAAAACCCACAAAATGTCACTATTTATAGGAAATTTGGCGAGTAGGAGGTAGATTACATGGACACTAATAATGGTAATGTTTAGACACATTGATAACACTTTGAAAAATGGGGCATGATACATGGTTAATAGACACAAACACGAACTTCTAATGGGCATCTATTATCGTAATATTTATAATACTCCTCCTTAGATGTCCACTATATATATGAAATATGTCTCTTTAAAACCTTACTAGGAAAAAACCTAAGGGAAAAAAATTCTAGTGAAAAGGAAATAGTACATATTTCATATAATTTATATTCCTAAAATTATATTTACTCTCCCTCTTGGAAACATCACTTGAGATCTCTGAGTCGCCACATTCTAATTTCGTGCACCAGTTTTTCAAAGGTTGTGGTATGTAATGCCTTTGTAAATAAGTCTGACAGGTTAGCTTTCAAACAAATTTGTTGTACATTGATGTTGCTAGTTTCGTCAAGATCATGAGTGTAGAAAAGTTTTGATGAAATATGTTTTGTTCTATCTCTTTTAATATATCCTCCTTTTATTTGGGATATGCATGTTGGGTTGTCTTCGTCTAATATTGTTGGAAGATTTTTTTTAGAAGATAAGCTACATGTTCACAAATATGTTGAATCATTGATCTTAGCCATACACATTCTCGGCTAGCCTCAAGAATTGCAATAATTCCAACATGATTTGAGGAAGTAACCATTATGGTCTATTTCACTGACTACCATGATACAACAGTTCCTCCACATGTGAATAGATAACCTGTTTGAGATCTAGCTTTGTGTGGATCAGATAAATATCCAGAATCTGCATAACCAACTAGATCAAAATTTGATTTATTTGAATAAAACAAACCCACATCGATCATTCCTTGGAGATAACAAAGTATATGCTTAATTCCATTGCAATGTCTTGTTGTCGGAGAAGAACTATATGTAGTTAATAAATTTACTGAAAATGAAATATCTGGTCTTATATTATTAGCAAGGTACATAAGTGCACTAATTGCACTAAGATATGGTACTTCAAGACCAAGAAGTTCTTCGTTATTATCTTGAGGTTAAAATATATCCTTTTTCACATCTAGTGAACAAACTTCTGTTGGAATGCTCAATGGATGTGCTTTGTCCAAATAAAATTTTTTTAAAAAAATTTCTTATATAAGTTGACTGATGAACAAATATGTCATTTGCTAAATGCTCAATTTTCTAGCCAATACAAAATTTTGTTTTTCTGAGATCTTTCATCTCAAATTTTTTCTTAAGATATTCTATTGTCTTTGAAAGCTCTTCAAGAATCCTAATTATATTTAAGTCATTAACATATATAGTTATAATAACAAATCCTGACTGTGATTTCTTTATAAAAATACATGAACATATTGGATTATTTTGATATCCTTTTTCCAACAAATATCCACTCAGGCTGATCTCTATAACTTTATCGAATACAACTTCCAAAAATTTAATTTATATGTTTCAGGTACCTTAAATTCTTCTGGGATTCTCATATAAATATCATTATCAAGACATCCATATAAATATACTATGATTACATTCATAAGATGCATTCTCAGATTTCCATACACAATTGGAACAATTAAATATCTTAGTGTAATTGCATCCATCACTAGAGAATACTTCTTCTCATAATGAATACCAGGTCTTTGTGAAAAACATGATGCAAGTAGTCTTGCTTTATATCTCGTGACCACATTATTTTCATTTCTTTTTCTCACAAATATCCATTTGTATCCCACAGGTTTTACACCTTCTGGTGTTTGGACTACTGGTTCAAAAGCCTGACGTATTGAAAGTGAGTTTAATTCTGCTTCGATTGCTTCTTTCCACTAAATCCAATCTTTTCTATGTCATCATTTTTCAACAGATTTTGGTTCATGATCCTCATTTATAAATAAAATATCAAGAGCAACATTATATGCAAAAATGTTGTCAATAACTACATGAGTTCGATTCCATCTTTTTCCTGTCATGACATAGTTTATTGAAAATTTATTATTATTTTTAGGTATTTCATCTTCCTCACTAGTCATGTTAAGGATTTTTTCATGGGTATTAACATCCTCAACCAAGTCTTTTTTATGATTAATTATTTTTCTTTTTCGAGGATTTTTATCTTTGAAACCCACTGGTCTACTATGCTTCTGGCGTGTTCCAGACTCATTAATGACAACTTGCTGTGTTGGGATATCAATTTTCGATGGAACATTTGCAGCTGGTATATGTGACTATACTTTTTTTGCATCTATAAATGCATCTGGTAATTGATTTGCTATATTTTTCAAATGAATTATCTTCTGAACTTTAAGTTCACATTGATCTATATGGGGATCTAAATGAGACAATAACGATGCATTCCATGTAATTACTTTTTTCAACTTCTTAATTCCTCCCTCTAATGTTGAAAATTTTGTCTTACTAAAATGACAATAGCAAATCGTGTAGTAAATACATCACCCATCAGGGGTTCAGATCTTTAATAATTGATAGGGAATCATATCTAATATATATTCCTAACCTCCTTTGAGGACCCATCTTAGTACGTTATGGTGGAGCAATTGGAACATATACTACACATCCAAAAATTCTCAGATGGAAAATATTTTATTCATGGCCATATGCTAATTGTAATGGCGAGTACTTATGATAAGATATTGACCTAATGTGTACAACTGACGCTGCATGCAAAATATCATGTCCCTATATAAATGTAAGAAGCTTAGCTCTCATAAGCAATGGTCTATTAACTGTAAACGTTTTATGAATGATTCTGCTAAACCATTTTATGTATCAACATGAGCTAGAGGATGTTCAACACTTATCCCAATTGACATACAATAATTATCAAAAGTTTGGAACGTAAATTCACCAACGTTATCAAAATGAATGGTCTCAATCGTATAATCAGGAAATTGTGCTCTTAACTTAATTATTTGAGCAAGTAATCTTGCAAATGCAAGATTTCGACTTGATAACAAGCACACATGTGACCATCTACCGGATATGTCTACTAAATGGTCCACTTGGTGGGTTAATAGGTCCACATATATCATCAAGAATTTGTTCTAAAAATGTAGGCGATTTACTCCATACTTTGACTGGTGATGGTCTAATAATTAATTTTCCTTAAGAGCAAGCATCACATGATAATTTATTAGATTGAAGAATCTTTTGGCTCTTCAATGAGTGTCCATTTGAATCTCAATAATTCTTCTCATCATTATAGATCCAAGATGACCTAATTTGTCATGCCAAATTGTAAATATTTATGGATTCACAAACTTCAGTTTCATTGTTGGAAATATTTCAATTACTTGTATATGAGTATAATATAATTCAGAAGATAAAGCAGACAACTTCTCCAATATATGTTTTGAATATGAGACATTTAATATGATATAAAGATACTCCATGTTATTTTTGCTATCGGTCTCAATATGATAACCATTGCAATGTATATCTTTAAAACTAAGTAGATTTCTCTTTGATTGACTAGAGAACAATGCATTATCAATTGTAAATTTTGTTCTTCTAAGCAAAATAATATTTTCTTTTCCAAACCCTTCAATAAGGTTTGTTGAACCTGATATTGGATTGATTTTTTCTTCTGACATTGTCAATTTGGAAAAATATTTTTTACTTGCAAGTATTGTATGTGTAGTAGTACTGTCTGCCAGACATGTATCTTCTTTGCTCATTTTTTAATTACCCAACATATGAAAATGATTCATGTTTCTTCATTAAAAGAAAATAATTACAATAAGAAAAACAAATTTGGAATATACAAAGGTTAACATTTACTAAAAAATATGTGAAGATAGATAAAAGAAAATAACAACATTAAGTTTAGATATTCTCAAAGTCAAAAGAAACACTTGATGCTCCATCAATTATGCCAATCTTCTCTTCAGGAGGTTCAAAGAAGTCCACCACATCCAAATTTTTCATATGGGATTAGTCAAATATATCATTATCCTGGTATGTAAAATTTGCTTCCAGTTGGTCGAGATTCATGATTCTTTATCAATAAATCGTTATTTTATTCGACCACGAGAAGACTTGAAATTAGTTTAGAATATTGTTTAAAAATTTTCTCTTAATATTACCATTGTAGGAGCATATTCGAGACATGAAATGTAGAAAATGTCTTCTCTAACATATCAACATCGATAATTTTCTCTCTACACAACAACAGTTTGAATTGATTTCAAATAATGCCAAATTGTAATCACTTACTGATTTGAAATCTTGTAACCTCAAGTGCATCCACTCATAACGAGCTTTAGGAAGAATAACTTTTTTATTTTTTTTATTATTTTTTATTTTTTATGATCATACACCTCTTTCAAATTTTTTCACAATATAAGGGAGTCTTTTATGGTAAGATACTCCATTTTCAATCCATTTGGGAGATGATGACGGAGGAAAATCATAGCTTTTGCTTTGTCTTGATTGGATGCCATATTTTCTTCTTTAATATACTCTCCAAGATTCATACCATCTCGATGGATTTCGATATTAAGCACCCATGACAAAATAATTATTGCCATTAATATCAAGGGCAACAAATTCTAATTTTATGAGATTTGTCATGACAACACTTTAGGACCTACCTTTAGTGGGGAAAACAATAGGAGTTAGTGTTGATAACATGCTGTGAACTTGAGGACTACAACGGGAATACAAATACTAATAAAATATAATGTTAAAATAAATATAATATAATATAATACTAAAATAAATAATATAATAATAAAATAAATAAATATTAAAATAAATTAAACATAATATATAAATATACAAAATAAAATAAATTAGCAAAATATAAAATAAGAAATTTATCTAAATTCTCCAGCTTCTCCAATTTTCATGGAACTTATCTAATGTGTGTCTTCCAAAACCTACTAGATGCCACTATTTGTAGGCAGTTTGGCAAGTAGGAGGTGGATTACATGGTTACAATGTTTAGACACATAAACAACATTTTGAAAAATGGGGGCATGACATACGGTTAATGGACACTAAGCATAAACATCTAATGAACATCTATTATCATAATATTTATAATAAGGTAGAATATTTATCAAAGTTTTTGTATTTTTTGACGTAGTGATGTGTATTTTCCATTTTCAAATAAATTTTTTTCTTCAAAATTGTTATAATTTAGATCATAAGATTTAAAAATAATTTTTAAAAACAAACCTTAAAACATCCCATTTTGTTTTTGATTTTTTGTTTTTTTTTTTAAAATTAAACTTATTTCCTCTCGGTTTCTTACAATAATTTGTATATTTCTTAAGTACAATGTTTCAATTCTTAGCCAAATTCCAAAAAACAAAATTTTTTTTGAAAAGCTATTTTTTTAATTTTTAAAATTTGGTTTGGTTTCTTAAATCATTAGTGAAAATT
Organism: Benincasa hispida; assembly: GCF_009727055.1. Lineage (NCBI taxonomy): Eukaryota > Viridiplantae > Streptophyta > Magnoliopsida > Cucurbitales > Cucurbitaceae > Benincasa > Benincasa hispida. The sequence continues at coordinate 27,019,162 of NC_052357.1, forward strand.
AGATAACAAAGAAAGAAACTTGAAAGTGGAAGTAGTATCTACAGGTTCAATTTTCAAAAACAAAAACAAAAAATCATTACTAAACGGGAATTTAGTTTTTGGTTTTTAGTTATTGAAAATTAAAAGTTTGTTTGTGTTTTTAGAATTTTGTTAAGATTTATTTATTTATTTGCAAAAGTATTAGATTAAAGCGTGTGTGAGAGAACTGAATTCCTAACCTTAAGATTAACAGTACAGGTACAATGTCAGTTGAGTTAGATTATTTTGATAATTGTGTTAAAAATTCAACTCTTTTATTTAATAAAGAGAGAAATTATTGTAAAAAAACGAGAAAAATATATTTAATTTTAAAAAATATAAAAACTGAATATCAAATAGTTACAATCTTAACAATAAATTAATATAATTTTTCTGAATTTTCAATTAGGGTGAATTCCATAATATTTATTTAAAACACACACAGAGAAATAAAAGAATATTGTTTCAAAATAAATAAAGTTTTCTAACATTAAAATAGATTTTAAAATTGATTAGGAAGGATTTTGTTTGAACCATGTGATCTGTCTCTATGTCTTTAAATGATTTTCTTTTCATCTCTCAAATGGAAGAAAATTTCAAGAAGTACATTGCAAGAGTCTTGTAGATAGTTGAGTTGATTGAGCAAATGGGTCATAATTCACATTTATTTTGACTTTTATTCCCCAAACAATGATTCAAAGTTGAATTTTGAGGCCATTTTGTCTTTTTCATGTTTTTTTAATTGGATTTAAATTATTATATGTCCAATTTGGTCATGAGAAAATGCTAGTAATTTCTAAAAAGAAGTGAAACTAGAGAGTAATCATTATCCATTTCCCCAATGAACACAAAGATTGAAATTTAATTCACAATGGTCAGGTGAATCATATGTTAATTTAATATTCTTGTTTGTTTAACATAATTTTAATTTTTAAAATTTAGGATATTATTATTCAAAAAATTTTAAAACATCTTGATATGTAATATCCTACAAAAATGAGATTTTATACTTGAGAGATAATCAGTAAAAATATAGCTTAATTAATCAATGAATTAATATCAATTATTAATTATTAGATATAAATATATTAATTAAACTTTATAAATTTCGATTTTTAACTAATATCTTTATAATTAACATTTTTTTGTTATTTTAAGTCTTTAATATAAATATTATAATTATTTATAATAATTTATCAATATTATAATTAATTTATAGTAATTACTTTAATTAATTAATTATGTTTAATGAAGATTTAATATAAAACTATTCATTTATTTTTATTCTTATTAGTTAAATAATGCTAAATTTATTTGATGATTAAAATAATTGGTCTCTTATATTTAATTAAGTAATTATTTAATTCTAATTTTCATGTACAAAATTGGTAAATTGAACATACATATTTAACTTCAAGACATTAATTATCCTGTAAATCTAAATACAAACATTAATTAACTTAAATATTTAAAATTTAGACATTTAAATTTCAGAGATTTATTACCTATATCCATGAAACAATATCGGTTCAAACATATCCGAGTAATTGAAATGTTGGAGATGAGTTATATTATTTAAATGATATCTCAATTGATTAGACAAATTATTATTTAAATGCATGCACTTTAACCCATCTTTGAATAAAATAGTAGTATTGGGTTTTTGTTTTTATGCATGTGAACAATTTTACCTTTATACTTTTCAATATATCTATATATATATAATAAAAAGTTGTAAAATCCATCTCTCTCATAATAACTTTCTTTTAAGTTTGTGCTTGTCATGACTTTTACAATAATTTAACTCCCTATCCCATAATTATTGTACTAAAAAAATTCAACATTAATATTATTATTCCAATTTTTATTAAGTAAAGACTTCATATTATATACCATCACATTTTATTACATTTTATAAATGTCATAAATATCTAAATAAAAATAAATAAGTAGAATGTTTGAGGGAGGAAAGATATGAAAGTGAAAGGGATAAAATGTCAAAGGTTTAAATCTCTCATCTCTATATATTTAAATAAAAAAAGGTTAAAAAGATATTATTTTGATTCTTATATCTTAAACTTTATTCAATTTTAGTTTCTATACTTTCAATTGTCAATTTTAATCTTTATACTTTCAATAAATCTTAAACAAATCTCCATTGAATATCGACGTGTTCATGAACTAAGAAGTAAACTCCTCCACCGAAAAATTGCTAACTTTGTTGCATGTTAATGGAAATAGCATGCCCAAATCATTCATCATCGACATCTCTCCCGCCGACCATCGCCGCCATACTATTAGATCCAAGTACTTCTACTTCGTGGGTTATTGATTCACATTATTGCCTAAAGAAAGAATGAAAAAAGCTTGAAAACCCATGTGAAAACCAGACAAAAAAGGGGGAAAAACAAAACCTTTGAATCCCATTTGAAAAATGAAAGAAACTTTGGGGAAGGATAGTTGGTGGATGGAAGGGAAGAAGAGGGGGGAGAGAAGACTGGAAGTGAGAGAAGACATATTATTTTTCAAAAGTGAGGGACCAAAATAGCCATGTTGAAACCTTAGGGTCAAAATGTACATATTCTTAAAAACTTACCTCCATTTTATTACCTATATGGCAGATGGGGAAGACACAACATAAGTATGTGTTAAGTTGGTTAAAAAACCTCCCAAGTAAATAACAAGTGAAATTATACATTAGTCTACAAGTAATAATATGGAAAGTGCTCCTAATCATCATTTCCCAAGAGATTGCTCGCAGAACTCCAATTGAAAAGGAAGTGTTTGAGTTGAAATCTAAGTGAAACAATAAAATAAGTTGATGTTGTCTGCAACTGAAATGAAAATAGTAATGAGAACAAATGATTCAGTCAAGTTTCAGCCCTAAAGACAAGAAACCTAAAGATTGCAGTGCAAAACAACTGCACTGCACTTTAGGTTAGGAATCTGGTTAAACTTCTATCCAGTCTTGATATTAAGAACTCGTAGAAACCAAAATAATTAGTTTTTGTTGGAGATTTGATTGGTTGACTTTATATTTTTCTAAGACATTGATTTCTGTAGTTGTTCCAAATGAAGTTTTAACATTTGTATCAGACATCAGATTATTTTCCTGCAAAATATTTTATTTCCTAATCGGAAACATTCCGATTGATTCATTTCGCCCAATATTTTCCTTTATTGAAGCGCGACAAATCTTTTCAAAATGGGGATTTGTTCCCTTTCTTGATTTGATTATTAAAGGAAAATTATGCTGATCATTTAGGGTTACCGCTTTTGTTAATTTTACAGGAAGTTTTCTATTTTGTGGTCGATCTGTACATTATTGTGTTCTTGCTCTTTGCTCACTATATTCCGCTATGCAAGTTCTTCATCCATTGAGTGCAACACATTGAAGTTAGCCGAGACGGGAATTTTAGTTTTCAAGGGAGCCTAAGACTGAGCTTCAAAGAAGGAGTTCTCTACCTTAGGGGGATCCTAAGATTCATCAGTGAAGGGAGTTCGATGACTTGATGGAAGATAACAACGTTGAGAGGAGTCTCACACACTGTTGGAAGTTAAAGTGTTCAACACTAATATTATCACGCTTAGGGAAGCCTAAGTACAATTGAGAAGGATTTTCACATCTAGAGGGAGCCTAATTGATTTGTGAGTTGAGCTCTATGTGAGTCACTGTAGTAGTTGTTGAATTACAGATAAATACTATATTGTAAATTGCTTAACTTTTTAATATTAGTGAATTATCTTTCCTAGGCACATTGCCTCACAGGTGTAGATGGTTTATCGTTGAACTAGGTTACCAACTCCTATGTTCATTTACTTGTTTTCCTGTTGTTAGTATTTTGTTGTCACAGTGCTTTTCAGTACTTTCTGTTTAAGATCCAGATTTTGAGTGATGAGTCATCCTATCGCTTTTTTAGATTGATATGTCTTTGACTAATTGTAACTTAGATTATTAGCATGCAACCCTTTACACTACTACAAAACTAGGATTTCATGACATTTAAAATGTCACACCCCTCCCCAGATTACCCTCTTAATTCAGAAAGAGATGTGAAGATAGCAATTGCCAACCCTCTTATGACAACTACTGTCCAATATACTTCTGAAAACCTGTGTCCTTACAACCTGTTAAACCTGATTAGCAATTATAATTCTCTAGAACTTAACATACAACTCAGCAATAGCTCAGGACATACAAACTACTAAAATCGACATATAAACTTCAACATAATTGACCGTTTCAGTAAACCAAACTTTTTTTTTTTACAAATTATGTACAACACAACTCTACTCGGTTCCCATGACATGGACATAAAAACTATATTAACAGAACATGATGAGCCATCTAAGCTTCCACTCTCTGTGGGTTTGAGAAGTGACTGACTGGTAGAACTGTTAGGCCTCGGGATATTGGCCGCTACTTGGAGAGGAAAACATTTTAAAAGAGTGAGCTGGTAAGCCTAATGAGTGACTATCTTAAATAAAACATGTTTGAATTGATAAGTAACATGAACAAGCTTATCAAGGAAACATTATAAAATCATAATCAGAGTTTTGAAAATGGAACGGAAAACCATAAAATACATCATGTAAAAATCCTGAAGTAAAACTTGTTAGCACCAATCTGAAAACTCTACTACTCCACTGCCTAAACATGTAGGAGAGCCCTTTTGCTCAATCTCTAATAACCTTAGTTAAGAAAGATCCCTTTTCCTCGATCTCATCGACGTCGATAACATAGTTATACGTGCACGCAGAGCTGAATTGGGTCTTGACCACCTTACCATACCTTCGTTTTTAAGGATCCCTAAGATTACTGAAATCTGGGTACCTTATCATACCTTCGGTACCAACATTGGAGTAAGACTTATACAAGGCACAAACATTTAAACATTTAAAAACATATCCAGAATACACATTTGAAATGATCATATTTCATGATTTCTTATCATCACATAGTGCCTCGTAAACATGAAGTATGCATATACAATTTCTTTGATAGACTTCCATCATGTGGTAAAATATGGCAATGGTTTACTGTAAATGCATGCTAAACTCATAAATAACTTCGTCATTTAAAAACATGGATCATGTGATCAATACATATTTAAAGCATGCGTCAAGAAAATCATGATATAAAAACATGTTAAATTGACTATGCACTGAAAATCATTTGTAAAAACTTGTCACTCACTGTCTTAAGCTACTTATCTAAGAGGTTTGTATGCCTCTCTTATTTGCGTCTGCCCTTAAAAGGAAAGGTCCCCTGGTTAGTATAATTAGCTCCCTTCTGAGCTTAATGCACAACTTAACTCCATCACATCATAATTAAGTTTAACGTATCATAATCTGTCTTCATCGCATCAACTATTCTTAGCCCTCTTACCTTTTAAATTGGCTGATATTTGGAAATCCTTCCTCAAGGTGTACGAATAAGCACTGGAACACCTTCTTAGCCTATGCGATGAACGTCTACTATGTGACATACTCAATGCGCCTTCGTTGCGGATTGACTATGCCATATGCGCTAACATATAACATCACTTGGTCAGCTGCTTCCTTGTTCTTCGTATGCAGTTGCCTGCTTATTCATCCACAACAATATTTCAAATTCAATTTTTCAATTCTCATAACCTTAATCCCAGCGTTCACTTAGCTGATCTCTCTTCAATGAAATTGCTCATAAACATCTTAACTTTCACTTAACTTAGAAATTGAGCATTACTTCCTTTTGAGTTGATCGAAAATTCTCCAATTTTCTTTAGCTTGACGAGAATTCTTCAACTTTTAAAATCTTCAGATGGCAGCAACACTTCGTTACTTAGACGTTAGAAAACATTAGGCAAAATAATCTCCTTCTTTGTTAAGCCTATTTATACTTAGCTTGCATGAAAAATTTGCTTAATTAAATGCCACCTGACATACTTATCTTCCTATTGACGTCTGCATGACTGTCACTTGGCTTGCTTACCCGTCAACTAAGCTGAACTCCTCATATTAACTTCATTGCATGGCTTTGTGACCACTTAAGCCTTTACCTTTCAGCACATACTTCTATCATCGGCTTATCTTCTAAGCGACACCTTAAACGCATGATCTTCTACTGCATCATTTGTCAGCTTAGCCTCACTATTGACATATAATGTTGGACGCATAATTCTTTCATGCTGCTTCGTTGTACTTAGCCATAATATCCCCTTCTTGGACTTTGGCCGTATAGTTCAATGGAACTAGCCGCATGGTGCCTTATAGCTCTAACGCATGGAACTCTCCACTTTTTCTAAGTGTTAATTTATTTCTACTTTACCCGAGAGCTTAACATTCCACACTTAGAATATCTTCTTACCCTTTTTCTAGTTTGCCATTGTTAAACATCTCAAACTCTCTATGTGTCAACTATGTTTACATCCTGAAGGCATATACTCGTAACACTTAGAAAAGTTTCCTTTCCTTAGCATTTCAGGCACATCATTCAATTAACATCTTAGCTTATTTTACATTAATGTTAATACATACCTTAAACACATAATTAACTAGTGAAACAAATTCAGGGGTTTACATAAAAAGTGTCACATTAAAATTCTTGACACTTATTTTATATCGTTGTATCCCTTGTAAAGATATGAATATTAATGACAATTTTTTAAAAAAATGTTGTAATTAAACTTTTAATGACAATATTTAATTATCAATAATGAACAATCGATAACTATTATAAACTGTCATTATTAAGTTTATTAGGATTGGTTATCATTGTCATCAATTGACTCAAAATTGGCTTATTGTTGTAGCATTATGATTATTGACGACAATTATAAAATGTCAAAAAAAAAAAAAATTATGGTGACATTTTTTTCTTGTCAAGAATATATGAACTACAACATTTTTTATTGTCAAGAATATTTGAAACATGACAAATGTTTTATGCTAACAAATGTTTTATCATGAAACATTTTTTGTCACAAAATTTCATATTTATGAAACTTTTATATTGTCAATAAAATATATATCTTGATAGTTTATTATTTGTTTAAACCGTGTGATTTCACACTTGATTTCCATCATCAACTAATCCTATTCTAACATTGGAACAAACATAAATAAGAACTTTTATATTTAAGAATAAAGTTGATAATGTTTTTAAACTAAATATATACAAGGAAACTATCGAATGTCTCCAAAGGGACTAATGCAACAAACTAATAACCAAACTTAGTAAATCTTTTACAAAGAAACTAATACAACAAGGTATTGCTACGAATAGCTACATTACAACAAGTTTTGTCACTTACTAGACATCAATCAGACTTGTTTGGTAGCTTCACCACTTCAGTAGGTTTGTGCAAGCTCCAATAAAAACACAACATTAAACCTTAATTCAACACTGTGAATCAGTCTCAAACTGCAACAGAGTATTTTTCTAAGAGTTATATACTAGGTTCAACATTTACAAAGAGTTCGAAATGATCTAAGTGAAGCTTGAGCACAAAAAACTATATCAAAACATTCTTAAATCTTACTCAAACACTCTTAATCAATCTAAAACTACAAGGAGAGAGTAAGAGTTAAATAACATACCGCATTTGCACCGTGAATAAAATTTCCATGACCATTAATCCTAAAAATTAAACACAGAAAGCCAAGTCTAATGAACTACTCTTTACAAAAAGTGAAACAAAACAAAGAATAAGTATATAACACAGTGCAAAAAAACCAAGTACAAAGAGGCTAATGACCAAAATTATTGATAAAACTTTTACAAGGAATCTAAATAGGATCACTATTGCTAAAAGTACATTGCAAAGAATGAAATAAAAAAAAGGAAGGTATGACCTCCCACCAACTTCAATGGAGTTCTATAAGACTCTTGGATGAAATAAAAAAGGCAAGAAATCAAGAACGATGAATACCAAATAAAAAGTAGCAACATATGATTTACGGTAGAAAGAAATCATCCAAAAATTTCTCAATCTTCAAAGGATGTGAGAAGAGACACAAAAGAGTTCAAGACCTAGTTAAAAAAAAAAAAGCAAAACATTCATGATATAGATTTTAATCCAATGCATCCATATCAACAATATAAAAATATTCAATCTTGTTAAATAATATACTTCACCATTAACTATTATAGGACAATTTATCTATCAATAATACAATAAGTAAAATTCAAATTTGAAAATGGATAAGTCATTGCCTTAACATATAACAAATACGAAAAATTAAATTCAACTTGTAACATGTTATAGAGGCAAACACTAGCACTAACAAGATTCCACAAATTCAATTCTAAGAAATTAAGCATGAAAATAACCATTAGGTATCCGATCACTCGCAAAAATATACTTAACAAGAGATATTCAAAGTGCGACATTAACAAAAAAGAAGACAACAAGGAAGATAACAAAAAATAATTTAGACCTCTACAATAATTACACAAGATATGAAGAAGGAAACCAATATGCATGCATGGAATCATCTTGCACAAACATTACACAATCATTAAACCTCAACTTACCTCCAAATGCTTAACCAACTTCAAGGAGGAAGAAAAATCAAAGCTACTAGCTGCACAAAGGAAAAAGAAACAAATATGTTTCACTATTTCTATAAAAGTGTCTAAATTTTATTTTGACTCTCAAACCAACGTAAGATGTTTTAAATTGCCAAGTCCCATTTTGATTATAAAAGTGACATAAAAACTTCCTAAAGATGCCTCTAGTGATACTTTTCTCTCAAATAAACAAAAAAGTACTAGCATTTAAAACATCCAAAGCAATCTTAATAAGTTTCAAATAGTACAAAACATACCTTAAAATATAATAACCAAATATATACATTGGTAGGGACGTGGAAACAACTTAACCTAGATAGAAACCCACAGTTCACTACAATTAGGAAGATGGTAAATATCTTATTAATATGCGGTACAAATTAGATGTACATTGGGAACAACATATCAAATATGTGCCAAATAAAATTAACTTATATATCTACTTTGGTGAAATTAAAAAAGTGAAAAAAGCGTTTCCTATTCACTTTCCTTGAAGTTGTCATTAATTACAAGGAAAAATATAGATTGTCAGTAAACATTTACAAAGACATTCAAAGGAATTTATACCACTAGATGAGGAATTCCTTCTTTTCACACCCACAATAGAAATCACAAGATAGGGGGAAATTACAAACTTTTAACTCCTATTTGATGTTGATTTTTCATATCAAAGCAAAGGGACCTTCCCACCACAAAAGGTCACACATGTGTTAATGTTGCTTACCTATTATTCTACATCGTTTGACGACTAATAAACAAATTTATCGAACACAAACAACTAAATCAAAATTATGAAACTAGAAACTAAACTCAACGAAAATAAAAAATGATTTAAGAGGACATACTTCGAGATTCTTCCAACCCTAGCCAAAAAAGAGAATTTGCATACAATTTGATATATGAGTAAGTTAAAGGCAAAATAGCAATGAAATAAAATAGTTTTACAAGTAAGCTAGCTTTCGCACCAAATTTTTAACTCAAGAATTATATAGAAATGCATTCAAAACTGCTTGTCAGTCTCTCATACACCATAAAATTCCATCATAGAAACTAAGATTTCGAGATTATTTTTTTTTCATCTGTAACTTTCCATTTGACTTTCTCTTAAGTGTAACTTTCCATTTGTAACTTAATTGTTTCAACAGTTTTTAAATTTTTATCTCTAGCTCTTGCTTAAAGGCAACAAACGTGGGTAACTTTTTTTTTTTTTTCTTTTCTTTTCTTGTTAATTAATTGTTTGTATTGGAGTAATAAGTATGTCATCAATTAACGCCCTAAAGTCTCATTGTTAATATATTACTTGAAATAATAGTTGATTACTTTATATATATCCAATTATCATTGGATCTTTAGGTCCATTAGGTAGGTCCTATTGCCAGCTCACTAAGGGTAAAACGAGAATCATCTAATTTTGGATTATTTTGAATTGTTCAAATTAAATAAGAAAATTAATTGTATGGAATACAATTAACATAATGTATATAGATACATTATGATATAAAGTTAATTTTGAATGAGACTCAAAATTATACTTTATTATATGAGAGAATAATGTATTTGAATAAGATTCAATATTAAATAATATGAATGAGATCCATATTATAACTATAGATTAAATTTAATATGAATATGATTCTTGCCTTCCCTAGAACATTCTAGACACATCTAGACAGTGTCTGTTTATGTCCGTCATTAAAGGGGTCCAAAATATTCTAGCGTGTTCTAGTGTCTTCCACCATGTTCTCGTGCCTTCCAGATAGGTCTAGGGCCTTTTAGAGACTTCCGGCATTGTGTGGGGCTGCCTAGACCCTTCTGGCATAATATGGGGCTATTTAGACCCTTTTAGCATAGTGTGGTGCTGTCCAGCTCTTTCCAGACGTGTCTCAGGCTATTTGGCTATGTAGGCGTTGGCACTGTCTCAGGCTCTCTAAAACCTTTTGGGCTTGTTTAGGACACAAGTGAGGCTTTTGAGACATTCGCCAATTGTCTAGATGATGGGTGTGCGCACACATTGTGGGCAACTGGGGCGCGTGGACAGGCATTTGACAGGGATGCGTGCGGGGACCCATACACGAGGCGACTGAAACGCGTGTGGGTTATGTTTGGTATGGCACACACAAGCTGTGCCTGCGCACTTCTTGGACTTCATGGGGCACTGATGCTCCCCCATGGCTGAATGCTAGAGAGCTTTTTGCAAAAAATTTGGGGACATTTTATGAGGCATGACACCCTCCCCCATTTAATTTCACAACGTTCCCATTGCATCATTTGCTCGATATCTTTTGATGTCATCTTAAAATTTCCACAACAAGTCTTCTTGCTCCTAGCTAGCCTCGCTCTCTGGAAATCCTTACCATTTAACCAAGTATTTTGAGTAGCTTAGAACTTCACTCCTTCTTATCTTCCGATCTGCCAAGATTTCATCAATCTTTTTTTCAAATTTAGTTATTACAGTAGTTGGAGCTCGTTCTAACTTGCTTTTGCTTAGGGTCTTCCACATCTTCGTGGAATGTCTTGAGCATACTCGCGTGGAAGACATTGTGTATTTCGAGCCTTGGTGGTAATTCCACTTGATAGGTTTTCTTCCTAATGCATTTGGTTATTTCGATCCTCGTGAATGGGCCTTCGTATGTTCGTACCAACCCCTTATGTACCTTTCGTAGAGACTTGAATTGATTAGGTAGGAACTTGACCATTACCTTGTCTTCTTCTTGGTACTCCTTGGGGTGCCTCTCGGTATCTGCCCATTTCTTCATTCATGAGGTAGCCTTGTCCAAGTAAGCATGAGTGATGTCTTGCTCCTCTTTCCATTCCTTAAAAAACTTGTAAGCCGAAGGGTTGCTTCCCTCATAAGTAGCAATGAGGGTATTAAGTGTGTTGGGACTTTTGCCCGTGGACTCACTCTTTTGAAGGTTGTAGGAGAATCGATCTATGTCGAGGAAACTAGCCCAATTCTTTTGGTGTTCATTAACATAGTGCCTCAAGTACTACTCCAATAGGGTATTAATTCTCTCGGTCTGGCCATCGCTTTGGGGATGAAAGCTTGTCGAGAAGTTCAAGTCTATCCCCATTTAGCTTGAATAACTCTCACCAAAATTTTCTTGTGAAGCGGGGGTCTTGATCACTAATGATGCTTTTGGGCATCCCCCATAACTTCACCACGTTCTTGAAGAACAAGAATGTTGCCTCTTCTACCTTCATATTGGCAAGACAAGGGATTAAGGTAATATATTTGCTAAATTGGTCCACCAACAGCATAATGCTTTTATAACCATTAGACTTGGGCAGGGCTATGATGAAGTCCATGGTAATACTATCCCAAGGTTATTTAGCGATGGGTATTCGTTTCTAGTAGGCCTGTGGGTAATGTTGCTCTATCGTGTCTTGTTGGCAGACCAGGCTGAAGGAAATCTAAAACAAAGATCTCCACGAGTAACGAAGTGGATCGTTCTAAATTCCATTCAGAATGAACACAACAATCACAGTCTAACCAGAAACATACATATTATGCATAAATAGAAATTACAGAATGCAACAATAAGAAGATACAAGGGATAGAGTATACGTACCTTTGAAGAACCATTCTTCAAGTATCCCTCGACCAGTCTCCAATGCATCCAAAGCAGCACTCGAACGCAACGAATAGAACAGCCACCTCCACGAACGTCTAAATGCTCCTTGAACCCAATCGAGTCCAACTCGATTCACGAACTGAGTTAGAATACCACCACAAGTGTTACCTTAGTGTTCTCGGTGTGAAAATCCAGGAGTTGTGGGCTTTGTATGATCTTATATTGAGAAAGATAGGAGGTATACGATCGAGTAGACGATCGAGTAAGTGGGAGATAGGAATACTGTCTATCGCATAGACAATGTACTTGATCGTTTAGAAAACTGAATCGTGTAGACTTTGCTACTCAATCGTGTAGCAACGATCAACGAGTAATCTATCGTATAGTCAACTCTTAATGATCATGAGACTCTCAATGGCTATCGCTTAGTAAAAACTCTTTTTACTTGATAGCCTATTCCGTGAGATTCTTCCGAGTGAATCAACTTCTAATTTTGGAAAACAATTTTCCTTTTATCTCATGGTTACCATAAAACTTCCAATAACCTCTCACCCAAATCGGTTATTAGAGAAAAATAATTAATTATCATATAATTAATATATTATAAATAAATATGATAACCAACTTATCATATTATATTTATAACCTATAGTTTTAATATTTCATCATATGAAACATATAAACCATAGTTCTTTTTCTATTTTATGGTACTTAATATAAATCATATTTATATTAATTCCTCCAATTAATGTATCTAATACATCACACCAATTATATCATATATAATTGAATTTCCTCTTGTTAATTTGAACACTTCAAAGTAACCCAAAATCTGATTCTCAACTTGAACCCATTGAGCTATCAAGGGGACCTCATGGACCTGTAGCTTGAAGCTCCTATGGTACATGAATAACTGACTAAACTCTTTAGTCACGAGATCTACCATTCGTTAACTGTCGAACACTCTATTAAAGATCGACAGTTGCACTCTTTGCACTACAGATATATTTCTGTGTCTATATAACCAATCAATAGTGTGATAACCCTTCACAAATCGCTTGTAAGTATATATGGGCTAATTTACCGTTTTTCCCCTGTAGTTACATCTAACTCCTTAAGTACCACTCATTCCTCTAATAAACAATAAGTCATAGTCCTACTATGACTGAGTTCTCTCTTCCAAAGAGGGGGTGTGGCCACTATGTTCAAGACCCGGAATTAGCCCTTAAGGGAGCAATTTATCTACTTACCCCTTCTTTGGGGAAGGAGTCAATTTTTTCTTTTGTAGCTGAGTTCTCAGCTTTCTAATCAAACGAATTCCCAAAAAGGTAGGGTTTTTGAATTGGCAATTTGGTCACTCTCACCCATATCAATCAAAGGATCGCCCTCATAGGCAGGAGTTTCCAACTCACTCAGGATTAAGGTAATATCACCTATGGTCATTATAGTGAAATGTAAGTCTCAGTTATCAGCTGCGTTAATATAAAGAGACTAATCATCTCGTGGTCCGGTCTTATACAAACTCTTTTTATAGGACACCCCCGCTTGCATGTCTCCACATGAATGGTCAAGATCAAACCATTTGTAGAACTTTACAACACTTGTAAATATCTACAAAGCGGGTTGTATCCGTAGTGTCAACAGGATAAGGTATCCCTCCTTTATCCTTATACTACAGACCATTTAGGTTATTATTTAAGGCATGATCCACTTGTATGTCTCACATATATGCTTAAGTTACATGAAATAACCACGGATCTTAGTTTATTGGATATGAGTAAATGCAAATAAAACAATATTTATTTTATTAATAACAATGTGTACAAAAAGTTTACAAACTACGAGACTACCAAAAGAATTAGGACACCAATACAATAATCTCACTTGTCATAATGCCTCGGGTGACTAATGTACAATACATAAAAATAGTACAATATACAATAAATTAGGGCATACTCTATACCTCAGTATCATCTCTCACTTTCCCTAGATAAGGTGTCGCATGTCTCACAGACCCAGACTCTCCAGATGACCTTCGAATACTTTAGCCTTGAGAGCCTTTGTAAACGAATCAACAACGTTGTGCTTCGATGCGATCTTTATGACTATCACATCACCACGATGCATAATGTCCCTGATCAAATGATACTTTCATTCAATATGCTTGCCTCTTTGGTGACTCCGAGGTTCCTTAGAATTTTCCACAGCCCTGCTGTTATCACAATAGAGAGTGATAGACAAAGATATATTTGGAAAAACTTCCAAATCTGTAAGGAACTTTCTAAGCCAAACAACCTTTTTAGACGCTTCACAAGCGGCTATATATTCGGCTTCCATAATGGAGTTCACGATGCATCTTTGCTTGATACTTTGCCAAACTACAACCCTTCCATTCATAGTGAACACTGACCCCGATGTTGATTTCTGAGAATATCTATCAGTCTGAAAGTCAGAGTCTGTATATCCTATAAGGATCAAATCCTTATCTCCATACACGAACATATAGTCTCTCGTTCTCTGAAGATACTTGAGAATTGTTTTGACCGTCGTCCAGTGATCTAATCCTGGATTGGACTGATATCGACTGACAATCCCTAGTGAATAGAAAATGTCAGGTATAGTACATAACATTGTATACAAAAGGCTTCCAACAGCCGAAGCATAGGAATCCATCTCATTTCCTCAACCTCTTGAGGTGTCTTAGAACACTGTTCCTTAGACAAAACAATTCCATGCCTGAAGGGTAATAAACCTCTCTTGGAATTCTGCATCGAGTACCTGATCAACATCTTGTCAATGTATAATGCCTAAGATAAGGCCAACCTCTTGTTCTTACGATCCCGAATGATCTGGATCCCCAAAGCATACTGCGCCTCTCCCAAATCTTTCATTTAGAATTGGGTTCAACTGTACACCACTATGTCATCCAAATAAACCACCACGAACCAATTTAGGAATGGGTGGAAAACTTGTTCATGATTGTGTAGAAGGTGGCCGAGGCATTGGTTAGACCAAACAACATGACTAGGAATTCATAGGCACCATACTGTGTCACACATGTGATCTTGGCTTCATCTCTTGCTTTGATCCTTACCTGGTAGTACCCTGACCGTAGGTTTATCTTGCTGAAATACCGAGCCTTACCAAGTTGGTCAAAGGGATTAGCTATTAAGGGGATTAGGTATTTGTTATTGATAGTGATCTTATTGAATGCCCTATAATCGATGAATAACCTCAAAGAACCATATTTCTTCTTTTGGAAGAGCACCGAGGTACCACAAGGTGTTTTTGAGGTTGAATATCCTACATTAAGTAAAATTTTCAACTGTTTCCTCAACTCCTCATGCTCCGGAGGGGCCATACAGTTTAGGGCAATGGCAGAAGGCTTTGCGCCTGGCTTCAACTCTATTTTGTGGTCTATCTCACACCGTGGGGGGCAATTTCTTGAGCAACTTGGTGGACATCACATCCTTGTATTTGTCAAGGACTTCTTATATGCATGCTGGTACAGAGGGTTTGCTTGGGCTTTCTTCTTCCTCATCTCGATGGCTTGTTGAAGCTATTATATAGTTTTGACTCTTCATGATCTCTCTTTTTAATTGCAAGGCAGAGATCATATTGACGGATCTCTCCATGTTCTTCAAGGGAACCATTTGAAGCTTATGTTCATCTAATATCACGAGGGACTTCGAGAAAGGAATAGAAAAGGCCAAGGTACTATGAAAGATTGCTAGACCAAAAACTACTTTAAAATCATCCATGGGCACCACAGTAAAGTCTAGCGTACCTTGTTAGTCACCAACCTTGGATGGGACATTCTTGGCTATGCCATTTATAAGCTTAGCTCCTGAGTTGACAGCCTTAATGGTGCCAGTTCTTTCGTGAGGCTCAAACCAAGTCTCTTCGCTTCCTGTTCATCCATGAAATTATGGGTGGCACCCATACCGAGCATGATTGTCACAAGTTTCCCATTTAGTATGGCATTGGTGTAGAGAAGACCATTCTCTTTGCCCTCATTTGGGGATGAGCTCTTTTTAAGGGCTGCCAATTGTTGGAGTGACCCTGTCATGGCTTATTTTTCTTCATCATTTTCTTTTTTAAGCTTTGCCATGAGGGCATTCATAGCTTTACTATTTGAACATTCTCTTGTCCAATGAGGCCTATCACATATGAAGCATGGCTTAGGAAGTTTAGTGGATTACCCTTTATTATGGGGTCTCTCATGCTTGCCATGAGAGGTCTTTGTGTTTTCTCCATCCTTCTTGTGATGATCTTTCCTCTGATGGGACATGTCTCCTTCACTTTTACTCGAACCAGGATTCTTCCCCTTGTTCTGGGAGGAGTAATCAACGAGCACTTCAGCGGCCACAATGGCATCTTCAGTGTTTGGACATTTCACTTATCTGGCTGCACCCTAGCCCAATCCTTCAAGCCATCTTAAAGGGAAAAGGGCGTCCTTCTCGAATAAGTCCTCAATCTCAAGCATGAGAGTTGTAAACTCCTTGACATAGTTGAGGATGCTACCAGTTTGTCTTAAGCGTCTAAGCTTACCTCGTATCTTTATATCAGCACTGTGAGGAACAAAATGTTTTAGAAGCTCAGTCTTGGATTTTACCTACCTACTAATGTTATACAACCCCTGTACATGGTAAGCATGTATCCTTCGCCACCATAATTGAGCAGCATCACATAGGACCGTGAGTGGATTACTTATTCTTGCACCATCATCAAATACTCGTAGAGCTTCGAGGTATTGTAGCCCAAAAAAGAAGTTCTCTACCAATGTGGCATTGCGAGGTCCATTGTAGGTGTTCGGCTTGGGCACCTTAATGCTAGAGGCACCATGTGCAGCGTGAAGGGGTCGAATCCCACATCAGAAGCGTTGTGTGATGCCTTGCATCTAATAATTTGATTTTTACAAAAACAAATTCATTATACTGAAACATAATATAAACATGTAATGTAGCATGCTTTAGGGAAAAAGATTAGAACCATTCTTACCTTTGTGGATTCCCAAGCTTCACGAACAGTCCTTTTTAAGTTCCAATGAATGGCTCCTCCAACGATCTTGATCATATGGTGCTTATATGCCAAAGTGTTTGACATATAGTTCAAAACTCACCTTAGGTTGTGCAGTTATTCATGCATCATGTATTATAAATGTTATAATATTGCATGAAGAAATTACTTGAAAGCATGTACATGCATCATGAAATATAAGAGTTATATTTTGCATGCATTGAGCATTATCATGCATCATCCTTTTATTATAAGTGTTATAGTCTAAGGGTGAATGGAAGCATGTTTTGCTTGTTTCATTGCTATTTTGTATAAGTGTTATATAAAAGAAGTAGCAATAAATGGACAATGCATTGAGCGTGACACTTAGGTTGTTTATAAGCGTTATGGATGCCTTGCATGTGTTAGCTTGGTATTGTGGTTATGGTTTCTATTTATAAGAGTTATAAAGGAAATTAGACCTAAAATCAATAAGAAAGAGTTGCATGCGGACTTAGGGTGAACTCAAGTTTTTTTAAAAGGGTTTTAAAATTGGATTGAGATAGACCTAAGTTCAAATGGTTCTAAAGAGTTTAGTAACCTAGATTAATGTCCTAGATTAATGTTTTAAAATCGGTTTAATAGGATTAAATTAGTTGGAATAAAAGATTAAATTTGTTGTAAATCTATCTATAAGGGACCTTTTGTCTAAGGCGGGTTCTAGCTAGGCTAGGGTTCTTAAGTTGACGGAAACGTAACATCCCTACCTGGGAACCTACCTAGAAAGGTGAATTAGATAGATTTTCAACAAGCATGCGACGATTTAGTCAAAGACTCCATTAAAGAGTTTAATGGATAATGATCAAAAGTTGTTTCACTATCCAAGGTAAAAGTTACTCTTGGAAAAACCTAAAAGTCACTTAGTTAAAAACCTTAGCAGTGTTTTTTCTAAGTAAGCTAAACCCTAGGTTATAAAATACTCAGTGGGAGGAAGAGATGTATTTGATATGTCTATGATTCCATTCACGTTTCTCCCTATATGTTCACACCGTGAGATTCTTGCTTGGCCTCGTGGTGCCCTAGAAGCATCCTCCTTCGGATGGTGTTTTCATGAGTCAACATCAAGGTGAACGGAGAAATTGTTTATAGTAAGTGGGTAAAGGGTGTGTGTCAACACGTCCTATGGTCTTTGTCATTGGTTCACACCGTGAGATTATTCTGTACTCCCTCGTGTCGCCTTTGAGCATCCACCTTCGGATGGGTTTTGTGCAGTTGGTCAAGATCAAGGTGAACTCCAGAAATGGATAGGGTCACTTTAGGTTTTGCCCCAATCGAATTTTTTCCCTTCGGATTGGCTTTTTGGGGTGGACCTCTAGGGCCTAAAATGGTGGGTCACACTTACGGGAGATTGTTAAGTAAGTTAATGATCTCTTGGCCAAATTAGTGATTGCTAGTCGTTATAGGAGAAAGAGTTGTTATGGTATTAATGACTGATTGAGGACTTCTCAATTCAGAGGAGGGATAACTGACCTCCCTTCGGCGAATTTTGTCCTAAAAATTTGAACCGTCATTGCGAAACTAGATGTCACACAGGGTTCATATTAGTTTTGCTAAAACCTTATTGGATGTTGTTTTGTTTTGCAACGGGTATTTGCTTTAAACCTAACATAGGTCAATGTGTTTTTCTTTTCAGCAACTCGTTAGTATTTCTGTTTAAAGCTTTTAATATGACCGACTACCTACAGTGAAAAGAATCGTGTAAAATGTATTTCATGGAAAACGACCTCGATCCCATTACTCTCCAAAAGAGGAGAGAAGACAGTAAATCTGGTTTATTGGTCTTTGAGACGTGTTTGGTAGAGAATGATGATTCTTCCTGGATCCTTGATTCAGGTGCTACCAATCATGTCAGTTCCTCTTACTAAGGATTTAGTTCCTGGAAAATGTTGCCACAGGGAGAGATGACTCTACGAGTTGGTACTGGTGAGGTTGTTTCAGCTGTTGCTGTAGGCAGGCTGAAGTTATTTGTTGACAAGAAACGTTATTTGTTGCTGGATAATGTTTTTGTAGTTCCTCATATTAAAAGGAACTTAATCTCGGTTTCTTGTCTCATTGAACAAGGCTATACCGTCTCCTTTTCTGAGAATAAAGTGTTTATTTTCAAGAATGGAATGGAGATTGGTTATCATTCAATGGAAAGTAACTTATATGTACTAAGGCCGTTAGTCATAAAAGCCTTGTTTAACACTGAAATGTTCAATATGACAACAATAGCTAAAAGACCAAAGGTTTTTCCTAAGGAAAACTCCCATCTTTGGCATCTAAGGTTAGGTCACATCAACCTAAATAGGATTGAGAAGTTAGTAAAAAGTGGACTTTTAAAGAGTTTAGAAGAAAACTCCTTGTCGGTATGTGAATCATTCCTTAAAGGCAAGATGACCAAACAACCTTTTATTGGAAAAGGTTACAGAGCCAAGGAAGCCTTGAAGCCTAGAAATTCAGACCTCTGTGGTCCGTTTAATGTTAAAGCTCGAGGTGGGTATGAATATTTCATCTCTTTCATAGATGATTATTAAAGGTTCGGGTATCTCTACCTAATATAACGTAAGTCTGAAGCCCTTGACAAGTTCAAGGAGTATAAGACTGAAGTTGAAAACTTATTAGGTAAGAAGATAAAAACACTACGATCTGATCGTGGTGGAGAGTATATGGATCTCCAATTCCAGAACAATATGATAGAATATGGGATTATGTCCCAACTCTTTGCCTTTGGTACACCTCAGAAAAATGGTGTATCGGAAAGGAGAAACGGAATCCTGTTGGACCTGGTTTGGTCTATGATGAGTTATGCTTATCTTCCAGACTCGTTTTGGGGTTTTGTAGTGGAGACTGCATGTTATATCCTGAACAACGTTCCCTCGATGAGTATTTCTGAAATACCTTTTGAGTTATAAAGAGGCCGTAAAGGTAGTTTACTCCACTTCAGGATTTGGGGCTGTCCGAAATATGTGATAGTGACTAACCCCAAGAAGTTGGAACTGTGTTCCAAGGTTTGCCTTTTTGCTACCCCAAGAAAACAAGAGGTGGATACTTCTATGATCCAAGTGAGAGCAAAGTGTTTATTTCTAAAAATGTTATCTTCTTGGAAGAAGACCACATGAAGGATCATAAGCCATGGAGTAAGCTCGTTTTGCATGTGATCTTTAGTGAGACTGAGACTGTTGAGGGTTCAACAAGAGTTGTTGAACAGGTCGATAGATTAACAAGAGTTGTTGAGGTCGAAACATCTAGTCAACTAGCTCAAGAGTTGAGACTGGTTCGACGTAGTGGGAGGGTTATGAACCCATCGGATCGCTACATGGGTTTGACTAAAGCCCAAAATGTCATTATGAATGATGGGGCCGACGATCCGTTGTCTTTTAAGAAAGCAATGGAGGATGTTGACAAAGATGAATGAGTTATAAGTATGAACCAGGAAATGTAGTCTATATACTTCAATAATGTCTGGGAGCTTGTTGATCTCCCTGATGAGGTAAGACCTATTGGGTGTAAGTGGATCTATAAGCGAAAGAGAGGTGTAGATGGAAAGATGCAAACTTTTAAGGCTAGACTCGTGGCAAAGGGTTATACTCAGGTTGAGGGAGTTGACTATGAGGAAACTTTCTTACCTGTTGTCATGCTCAAGTCTATCCGAAATCTCCTGTCCATAGCCACATTTTATGATTATGAAATATGGTAAATGGTCGTCAAGACCATCTATATGACTCAACTAGAGGGGTTCATAGTTCCAAATCAAGAGCAAAGAGTTTGCAAGCTTAATAGATCCATTTATGGGCTAAAACAAGCATCTAGATCTTGGAACATCAGATTTGTCATTGCTATTAAGTCGTTGGCTTTAATCAGAACATTGATTAGCCTTGTGTTTACAAGAAGATCATCAATAGCTCAGTAGCTTTCCTGGTACTGCATGTGGATGATATCCTAATCATTGGGAATGATGTAGGGTATTTGACTAATATTAAGAAATGGCTAGCTTCCTAGTTCCAAATGAAAGATTTGGGTGAGGCACAGTATGTTCTAAGGATCCAGATCATTCAGGATTGTAAGAACAAACGGTTAGCCTTGTCTCAGGCATCGTACATTGATCAAATGTTGATCAGGTACAGGATGCAGGATTTCAAGAGGGGTTTATTACCCTTTAGGCATGGAATCATTTTTTCTAAGAATCAATGTCCTAAGACACCTCAGGAGGTTGAGGAGATGAGACGGATTCCCTATGCTTCTGCTGTAGGAAGCTTGACGTATGCAATGTTGTGTACTCGACCCAACATTGCTATGCAGTAGAGATTCTCAGTCGATATCAGTCCAATCCAGGATTTGATCACTGGACGACGATCAAGACAATCCTCAAGTATCTTCAAAGAATGAGGGAATACATGCTTGTATATGAAGATAAGGATCTGATCCTTACAGGATACACAGGCTTTGACTTCTAGATCGATCGAGATTCTCGAAAATTGACATCGGAGTCAGTGTTTACTCTGAATGGAAGAGCTGTAGTCTGGCGAAGCATCAAGTAAGGATACATCACAGAGTCTAGGATACATCACAGAGTCTACTATGGAAGCCGAATACGTAGCCACTTGTGAAGCAGCTAAGGAGGTAGTTTGGTTGAGGACAGTCTTTTCAGATTTAGAAGTTGTTCCAAATATGGATTTGTCTATCACTCTCTATTGTGATAACAGTGGGGCTATGGAAAATTTGAAGGAACCTCGGAGTCATCATGGGGGTAAGCACATCGAATGAAAATATCACCTGATCAGGGAGATTATGCATTGCGGTGATGTGATAGTCACAAAGATCGCATGGAGCATAACGTTGTTGATCCCTTTACAAAGGCCCTCACAGCTAAAGTGTTCGAGGGTCAACTGGAGAGTATGGGTTTGCGAGACATGCGGCCTCTTGTCTAGGGCAAGTGGCAGATGATACTGGGGTATGCCCTAGTTTATTATATATTGTACATTTTTATATTGTATTGTACATTAGTCTCCCGAGTCATTAGGACAAGTACGAGATTGTTGGGATTGGTGTCCTAATTCTCCCGGAGTCTCATTGTTTGTAATGATACACATTATTTGATGAATAAAATAATTGTTATTTCATTCTGGCATTTACTCATATCCAATAAACAAAGCTCCATGGTTATCTTATGTGAACTTAAGCATGTATATATGATATACAAGTGGATCATAACTTAAGTGATAACATAAACAGGTTTGTAGTATAAGGATTAAGGTGGGATATCTGATCCTGGTGACACTACGGATAGGACCCACTTTGTAGAGGTTTGCAAGTGTTGTAAACTGCTACAGTTGGTAGACATTCTTCATCCCATTAGAATCCAATAGAAAATGTTCGAAGAATTAGCTGCCTCTCCTCTTCTGGACTCTTCTCTGACATCACAAGTGTATATCATCAGATTGTCCGGTCTCTCCCTATGGCTAAGAAGCTAGACCCAATAAGAAGCCCTTAGATGCTGCCATTTCTTTCTTTGTAGATGTAGATTTCTTTCCTGTGTTCTTAGTTGCATTGCATAAGGACTAACCGCTCTTGACTATTCACGTGTAGACGTGCGAGTGGGGGTGTCCTATACAAAGAGTTTGTATAAGATCGATCCACGAGATTTCTAGACTCTGTATATAACATCGTTGATACTAGAGACTTACATCTCACGTAAATGACCATAGGTGACACGACCTCAATCCCGATTGGTTTGGGAACTCCTGCCTTTGAGGGCGGTCTTTTGATTAGAATGAGTGAGAGTGGCCAGATTGCCAACTCAACAGGCCTACCTTTTGGGGACTTGTCTGATCTAGGAGCTGATAACTCAATCCACAATATGGAATACACTTCTTTCCCGAAGTAGGGATAAGTAGAGAGATTTCTCTCTTAAGGGCTAATTCTGGGGATTGAAGATAGTGGCCACAACTTTTCTTTGGAAGAGAGAACTCAGTCATAGTAGGACTATGACTTATGTTTATTAGAGGGATCAGTGGTACTTAAGGAGTTAGATGTAACTATAGGGGCATAATAGTTATTGGCCCAGTTGTACTTACGAGCGATCTGTGAAGGGTTGTTGCACTACTGATTAGTTAAGATGGACACATAATATATCTATGGCAAGAAAAGTTCAGTTGACGGTCTTTAGTGGAGTGCCTGGCAGTTAACGGATGGTGGATCCCGTGACTAAAGAGTTTAGTCACTTATTCACTACCTTTGGAACTTCGAGCTACGGGTCCATGGATTCAGTTAAGGATCAGTTCTTGGTGTTGATTTGAAATGTTCAAATTGACAAGAGGTATTTTGATTATATATGATATGATCGGTATGATGTATGAGATACATCTCGTGGAGGATTAATGTAAATGAGATTTACATTAAGTACCATGGAAAAGAAAAAGAACTATGGTTTATATGTTTCATGAGATGAAATATTAAAACTATAGGTTATAAATATATTATGGTAAGTTGGTTATCATTTATATTTATAATAATATTAATTATTGGATAATTAAATCTTTTTCTCTAATAACCAATAAGTGGGAGGTTATTGGTGGTTCATGGTAACCATGAGATAAAAGAAATTTTTTTTCCTAATTTTAGTAAGTTTTTTTACAAATGTTGAATTTGTGAATTTTCTCTCGGAAAAGAAGTTGTCAAGTAAATACGATTTACTAAGCGACAACTTGAAAAAGGTAAATGATCGTGTAGTGTTTGTAAGCAACAGACATGGAACTAAGCGATGAGCTAAACGATTGAGCATCAACCTATACGATAGGTTTAGTTTTCTCCCACTTGCTCAAACGTTTACAGATTGGTGTTTCGTCCGTCTTCTACCTCAAACCAAGTCCAAACAGAGGCCACCCTCTGGATTCTCACACCGAGAATACCAAGGTAGCCTTCTTGGTGGTGTCATACTCAACTCGACACCGTCGAGGTTTTGCGGAGGCCATTCGTGTTTTTGGGATGTTCGTGACCGAGGCGATAGTTAAGTTTGAGTGCGCGATGTTTATTCTGTGTAGCAGTCGTGTTGTTCGAGCATTTAAGGTTGCTATGTTCGAGCGTTCGTGATCAATGAGCATGGAGACGAGTCTACAAACGTGCGTAGAGTTGCTCCTTGATTTCTTGTTGTAACATGCTGTAATTTCTGTAATGAATGCATAACCATTTGTTTCTGTGTACGACTGTAATTTGTAATGTTCATACATGATTGTAATTTGGAATTATCTTTTCACTACTCAAGGAAATCCTCATGATCGATTTCCTTTACCAACGATATAAGATTAATTGGCTAAAACTCTTTAATCCAAATTAATCAGTATTCGTTAATTATCAAGTCACACCACTATAGCTCGATAGTTACACTCTCTTCACTGTAGATATATTTGTTTCCACATGATTTAACCATAACCAGTAAGTCGACCTTACACAGGTTGTTTGTAATAACAGTTGAGTTAATATGTTGTTTTACCCCCGATATTATGTCTTGTTTCTTAAGTTCCTACTGATCCTCTAATGAACAATTGGTTTATGATCCAATAACTAAATTGAATCCCTCTCGAGCCAATGAGAGGATGGGGACCCTTATTCAAGACCTGGATTCAGTACTTAAGAGAACAACCTTTCTCCTATACCTAAATCGAGTAGGCGTACATTTCGTCTTACACCTTATGTCCCCAGCTATCTACCCCGTCTTACCCCTGAAATGGGAGGCTTATTGTGCCAGCGTTATTGAGCCAACCCTCACCTATGAAAATCTAAGGATAATCCCAAATAAATAGTAGTTCATAGTTAGCCCAAGATTAAGATCGAGTTACTAGGTCATCTAAGCGAAATAGTCAGTCTTAAACAGTAAACAACATTATAAAGTAAGAGTGGCTTATTTCTTGATCCAATCTTATGTAAACTCATTGTATAGGACGTCCCACTCCTCATGTCAATACATGAACGAATCAGAATCACTTCGTTTGTAACACCTTTACAACAACTTATAACTGAAGGATCTTATATCGATGAGTTCCATGAGCGCATTCGGATCGCTCCGATCTCACTGTGACCGAAATATAACATTATACATTCAACACATATAGTTATGAAAATAAACTCTAATTAACAGCATGTTATTAACAACAAAATCATAAGGGAAAGAGTTCTATATCAGTTGAAGACTATATTCAAACTTCAGAACTCCCAACGCAGCGGAAACCTTCCAAGTGATCTACCAACGCCCGGTGGAAACATCGACTGCAACAGCACAATCAACGCGAACTCACAACCGCAACGGGGACGACACCACCACTAATGAGCCCCGGGTATTCTCGAAGTGAAAACCCAAATGGTGGGCTTTGGTGAATTTGGTAGAGGAAGGAAGAGACACGAATCGTGTAGGCGATAAGCAAGTGGGAGAGCAAACGATGCTATCGTATAGCAGAAGTGCTTATCATCTAGAGGAACTACATGATCGTGTAGGATTTGCTGAACGATCATTTGGGAAAAGGTATACGATCGTTTAGTTAAATCGACACACTATACGATCATTTAGAGAAGCTATCCGATCGTGTAGGCGAGAGTATACGATCGTTTAACGCGAGATGAACGATTGTTTAGGTGAAGAAGCGACTATCGTATAGGCTCTCGAGCGATCGTATTCTTTCACCAATGCACGCTTCACGAAATCTTTTGGGCGAATGACAGACAACGCAAAAATGAAATCTATTTTCATTTTAACTCATCGGTTACCATAACCGACGTTGCCCATTAACCCATGTCTAAACGTGATATTAGGATTAATTATCATATAATTAATCAATTAATTAATATAATCATATTATATTTATATCCTATAGTTTGATATTACATATCTACTATAGTATTTTCTCCTGTACTTGATATAAATCATATTTATATCTAATTTCCTCCAAAATGATATATCTCATACATTTGCTAATTATATCATATATAATTAAACAGTTCAATTATATCATATATAATCGAACTTCCTCTTGTTAATTTGAACATTTCAAATTAACGCAAATACTGGTTCTTAACTTTATCCAAGCTACCCAGGGGACCTAATGGACCTGTGGCTCGAAGCTCCAACGGTATGTGAATAGCTAACTAAACTTTTTAGCCATAAGATCCACCATCCCTTAACTGTCAGGCATTCCACTAAAGACCAACAACTGAATGATCAGGATCAGACCATGTCCCCAACATCTTTGTATAGGACGCCCCCGCTCGCATGTCCCCAACATGAATGATCAGGATCAGACCATCTGTGACAAGTCACAACACTTGTGACCATTTCACAAAGTGGGCCGTGTTCGTAGCGTTACTAGGATAAGGTTTCCCTCCTGTATTCATATACTACAGACCATTTTTGTTATCACTGAAGACATGATCCACTTGTATGTCACCACATACATGCTTGAGTCACATACAGATAATCAAGGATTTTATGTTTATTGGTTTGTGGTAAAGCAAATAAAACAAGTAAATGAGCAAATACAAGATGTGAAGTAAATATCATATATTAACAACACAAGCGTTCGTACAAACTATTTACAAACTACAGGACACGAGACTTTAGGACATCAACCCCAACAGTAACCGCTATAGAGTAGGCCACATCCAATAGTGTTACCAGAATAAGGCACCCAACCTTATTCATATACTATAGACCATTTTGGCTATTTACTCGAACTTGGTCCATCTTTATGTCTCTACATAAAATTCAAGTATTTATGTAATAGTCATAGATCTTAGTTTATTGGATTTGGACTGTATGAATGCAATTTGAAGATTCAATAACAACTTTATTGAAGAAATGTTGAATAACATCTTTATTGATAATAGAATGTGTTTAACTTTACAAATTGCGAGTTTTAGGACAAACAACTCAACAATACTCTGACTTAGACTGAAACTCCAGTGGATCAATATATACAAATATATACAATGTTGAGTTACAATGAGAGAATAAAAAGAATAAATACAATAAACTAGGGCATCAGATACCCATAAAATCTCCCACTTGCCCTAGTTACAAATATTTCGTAGAGCTAGTCCTACTAGATAACCCTCGAACACTTTATCTGAGAAGACCTTCGTAAATGGATCAGCTAAGTTGTCTAGTGAGGCTATCTGCGTAACAATCACGTCTCCTCTGTGTACAATCTCCTTAATAAGATGGTACTTGCGCTTGATGTGCTTTCCTCATTTATGGCTTCAAGGTTCCTTTGAATTTGCAACTGCTCCACTTTATCACAATAGAGGATGACGGGCAGGTGCATATTTGGAATTACTTCCAAATTTGTCAGGAACTTTCTGAGCCATACTGCTTCCTTCACCGCTTCACTTGCAGCTACATACTCAGCTTCCATTATGGAGTTGGGGCGACGGTGGCGTTAGGGCATCTCTGGAGTGTTGCAACGCTCAGGGCAGCGTTGCAACGCTGGCATGCATCCTAGCATTCTGTCTTCCAACGTTGAGCTAGTGTTGGACTTAGGTTTAGTGAGAGCATTGTAACCTCGGCAGGACAACATTCTTCACTCCTTCGTCATTTGATCAATTTAGCTTCTAACTTCGTCATTTTAGTGCCTTTTTATCCCGAACGCTTAATCTGACTACTTGTCTACTCGAGTCCTACAAAATAATCAATTTAACGAAATTAAGTATCTAAACAGCCCTGAGTTAGAAAACCTTAGGATCTCTAAACCGGCAAAGATAATCTTGTGTGCGATCTCTCTCTCTTTCTCAATTTATCTTACTTTTTCTCATTTTAATTTTAGAATTTAGTTTTTCCTGTTGATAACTTATAGAAATACAATTTATTTATACTGTTTTATTTAGATATTGCAGCTAAAAGGAAGAAAAGTTGTGCCAATAATATGAAAATTGGCTAAGAAATGCGAGAATTATAAATTGTCGTCAATACACCCACTGACACAATTGTGATGGTAGAATAGAATGTTTCAAGTCTGTTTTGCAGGAAATCAAGTCACTGCATGCGTTCATTGCTCAAAGATAAAATGAACAATGTATCTATGTCACATTGCGCCAGTCAATCAAGAATGAAGAGACGATCAATGCAATGACGACGCATGCTACAATCGATTAAGAGCTTTGCGATCAACGCAATTTCAATCGCATGCGGTAATAAAAAACAATACCGCATGAGGGCAAACGATTGAAAATGTAAAGAGCAACACAAATGCGGAGGATTCAGACGCGTGTATAGCTGTCAGTAGTGCATTTCTTACGGGATTGATTGCGTAACAGAAGGAATATTCACTCCACCATTTCAGGAACTGCCTTAACAATAAAGTGGGAACCACACTGCAAAGAGTCAAAGCTTCGCCTATAAATAGCGTCTGCAATTCCATTGAAAGATATACTCGATATAGGGAGACGTGTATATACTAATCTGAGAGAGAGACTGGTCTGAGCGCCTGATCAGAGTAGATCCAGGATAATCAAGAGACAAGGCCAAGAGGTGAGTCTCCGGGCAAAGAATCCTTTCAATCCCCGCCGTTGAAGCTCTGTACGAAGGTCACTTTTACCAGAAGAGCAAGCCTGAGAGGGAAGCTCTCCTGTTCATCCATTCCGCACGCCGACAAGCAAAACCTCCATCCAGATCTGTGTCAAGACGTTGACACTCTTCTGTATTTGTTTCTATCTCTTTTTCATCACTTGTACTCATCTTCTTTACTCTATCATTCACACCATGTATCGGACGCTTAATCTTAGCATTAATTTTTATGATCATTTCCATTATCATCTCTTTGTCTATTTCCGTTCATCCATGATTCACTTTCTCCATGATGTTTTCTTAATTCCCTGGGTAATTAGTAAGAATTAAGCAAGTAAATTATCTGTGTTAAGGAAATAATTGTGTTTAGCTAAAGCACGCTAGATGGCATCTTCACTTGTGAGAGCAAAAGTGAAGATGTTATTCCGCCTATCGAGAAAGGGTTGGAAGAATGCGTTAACTAAAGCGAGAAGTACTTCCAGAGATGGAAGCAACCTTGCATTCATCACGTTCATCCTTGTTTCACCATAGAGATATGGGAATGGGGCCGATCACCGAGAGGTGTATGCCAAGGGAAAGCAGAACTTTAGTTATGTCTTTAACGCAATTAACAAACTTGCGATGTTTTTACTATTTATTCTTCCTATTTCTGATTCATCCATAAAGACTTGTCATCGCATACCACGATCCTTTGTATAAACTTCACAGTCAGTCTCAAACTTAGTATCATGTATCATGTATCTTGTATCTTGTATCATGTTAGTTTAGGATTTACCTTTTAACGTACTTTTATTTTATCAACGCAATTTATATTTATCGCAATTTAAATTCATGTACAAACTAGATCTTTTATTAATTGTAAAACCAGTCGCATATATCGCAAAAGTAACACATTAATGAAAAAAATCCCTGTGTTCGACCTCGGATTACTCTGAGAAACTTGCGTTGGAATTATACTTGGTTTCAGCACAAGGAAACTTGTGACAACGCATTACTCCATAGCATACTACAAACATATAGTTAACAACGCATATTTAGAAGTAGTATCACATAAAGTGAGAATAAGCGTTACATAGCATAAGACAAA
>NC_052357.1:27048995-27056860 GCF_009727055.1 Benincasa hispida
CACACATACATACTCGTTTTTATTGTTTTCCATAGTTAAATTTAGATTAAGAGTGATTTAATTCTTGGTCTCTCTATGGTTCGATCCCATATTTGTCGCTTGTGTTACCTAGTAATATAAGTAGTAGTTTGATGAATTATAAATATTATTAGCTTAGTTTAAGGGTTTATTTACGACGGTAAACCTCTAGTCCATCAAATAGGCATCGTTCTAATATTTTGATATTTTGCTATCATGACAGACACAGATATTAGTCTATCGCATTTTATCACGGTCTATCGCAGATAGATTGTGATATTTTGCTATTACTTGTAAATATTCTCAACAATTTTGTCATTTATAATAATTTCCCTATTTTTAACTAAAATATTATGATCACTTCATTTGAATTTTTCTTCTTTCAATTATAATCTCATCGACTCTTTCCTTTTGCTTACAATGAGAAAATTAAGAATTCAAATAAAGGTATGCATAAAATGATTATATTTGTAACGACCCGACCCCCTAGGACTCAAGTTAGGCCATTACTAAATACATGCATGCATGGAACTTAAAACGACATCTTTTTATAGTGAAATAAATTCTAAATAAATAAGTTAAACTCAAAAGACCTTCATTAAATTCAGATATTAAAAACAGACAATAAGGTATCCATAAATCATAAATGATAATAAATAGGTCTGAAAAAAAATCTTAATAGTAAGTTTCAAATACCAAATTGAAAGTTGAAAAACATGGAAAGAAATCTAAATATCATGAGTGGAAGCATAAAACAAGTCCCAGTTTCTCGATCACGGATTTTGCTTGTCATTCGCCAATGTGTCCCTACTCTTACCTGAAACATAAATATGAGAATGGGTGAGTATAAAAATACTCAGTAAGTAACCCCACTACTGGGGCCAGGCTAGGCATCTATGTCCTCTAGATGTCTACCTCTAGTGGAACATATAAACTGCTGTAGTCCTCATAGGACACATACATACATGAAAAACTTATTTCTATCCTACTGTAGTTAAGTATGCCCACTATCTTTAGTAAGTCCCGTAGGACCCACAACCTCTTGTGAATCCCGAAGAAACACAATCTCTTACATACGCATGGTACACCTCTTTCATGTACACATAACCTACTTAATGTGTACCTCTTTCATACACATGGTTACGTATACACATAACCCAATAAATGTGTACCTCTTTCGTACACATGGTTATGTATATACCTCTTTCGTATACATATAACCCACTGAGTATGTACCTCTTTCTTACACCCCAGATCCTCTCTACAACTGTAGGGATGCGTACCTATTTCGTACACATGGTTATGTATACACCTCTTTCGTATACACGTAACCCACTAAGTATGTACTTCTTTCATACACCCCAGATCCTCTTTATAAATGTAGGAATGCGTATCTCTTTCGTACACCTTAGATCCTCTCTATAAATATAGGGATGCATACCTTTTTCGTACACATGGTTATCTATACACCTCTTTTGTATACACATAACCCACTGAGTATGTACATTTTTTGTACACCTCAGTACCTTCTAGGTATGTATCACTTTTATACACACCAGTCCTAGTACATCTTTTTCATGTATTAGCGCCCTTGGACGTGCATCACTTTCATGCAGTCACATAGTCTGGAAAGGAAAAGATATTGCATCTCACTTCATATTACATATAACGTTCACATAATAATGAATTCTGTAAAATCTCCTGATCAAGGTCTTGATCATGTTAATTAACCTCAACATACGTAATTAATCAAGTATTAATGTGAACAACCTAAATTTGTACGCATACACCATGAAATTAAATGTCAAATATAAAGAAGGACGAAATTTTATTAAAGGGGTGGTAAATGTGATATCCTAATCCTAATTTAGAAAGCAGGAAAACAAATAAAATATATAAGGAAAAATATATAAATTTAATAGGAAAATCGGGTGGAAATTTAGAATTGGAAAAAAAATAAGAAATTTATTAATTATCCAAAAATAATGAATAAGGAGGCAGAATCAGGGAGGATTAATTAGAAGTTGGACGCTGGCTAATTCAGGAGACAAATGGCGTAGATAACTTTTTGTTTGGGTACTACTCATTGGAAGAATTGGAGGTGAATTAATTGCCCATATACTCTTAAAATTTGAAAGAGCTAAAACGGGTAAGTGGAATCTACAAGCAGTGAAGGCAACCCACGCGTGAAAACTAGCGAGATTGGAGAGAAAATTGAAGAGAGCGAGAGTGGAGAGAGCGAGATTCTCAGCAAGAGCGGGAGCTGGAGTGGGAGAGAGAGCGAGAGCGAGAGTCACGAGAGCCAAACCAGCGAGAAAGTTAGACAGAGCAAGATTCAGAGAACAAAAAGAGCGAGATATGGACAGAAGCGTGGATTATGCGTTGAATTTGGCCACGATCTTATAAATTATACATGGAGAACCCTTAAATTGAATACAAACAAAGATTGAAGACGTAAGGGCAAACGTTAGCCAAAATTAGGTGTCTTATTAAGAGAAATTCTTAAACCTAAGTAATTTTAAAGAAGCCATTTGTAGGATGAGTTGTCACACAGAGAAGAGCTAGAAATGGTTATAAATAGGAGGCTTTAGGTTGGAAGTTAAACGGATTCTCAAACAAAACTCAGTAGTAAAAATCATGTGAAAAGGGTGAAGTAATTCTGTTAGTTTGAAGGAGTACACGTGAGGGAAGTGCTACCCAAATTTCATTCTGATTTAAGAGGGAAAACTCTACTGATTAAACCATAAGGAATAATAAGGAATAATTAGGATCGCAATCAAGGTAAGTAGTTATCTCACCCTCTTTTTAAGTGTTTCATGGTAGTGTATCTTTAATATGTCGCATAATTATGTTATTGTTATGTTGCATTACATGTTTAAAATACGTTTATCGACAAGGGACCTCATGCATTATGTTTGTTCATATGATTAAATTTTAATTAGATAAAGGTTATGCTTCTAGGGCTAGCAGGACATGTATGGTTACACCCCCCTAGACCCATTTCTATGTCAAGTTTATGCTAGGGACTAATAGGTTATGTATAGTTGCACCCCTCTAGCCCCACTTCTATGTCAAGTTTATGCTAGGGACTAACAAGGTATGTATGGTTGCACCCCTCTAGTCCAAACTTACGTTTATGTTAATGTTTGATGTTTGATGCGACTCTGACCCTACTAACTGCATAACCCGCTAATCATCAGATGGTTTAGTTTCCGCCTAAGTCCTCATCTTCCTATCAGGGCGGAGAAATTTACGTTAGAAGCATAACCGACCACCACATGTTATTATATGTTTTCGGTCTCAATCATATGTTTTCAGAACATGTTACATGTGATTGTGCATTTGGTCACTACCCTATGTGAGAACTACTTACTGGGTATATTATATGCTCATCCTATTTTTACAGACTTTGTAGGTAAGGATACAGTGTAAATGGCAGAACTGGACGTCGCTCAAATGGCCAACCATTAAACTCATTATTATAGGCATATGTATTTTTGTATCACTATGCTAGTGTTTTATGGATCCCGGTGTTTTGTAAAATAAACTTTTTATATAGTTTTCTACCTAATTAATAAAATCTTAGATATGTTCTTTTGAGATTTTTACCAAAATTTATCTCATAATAGAAAAGTCTAACAATGCATGTCGTAGTGCTCGGACCATAATATGTAAGGATTTAGTCGTTACAGGTTGGTATCAGAGCATTTAAGCCAATTAGGCTCTACTAGTTAGAAGAGTCGTGGTGTTTGATGGTTCGGCTTGTTAAGTGATGCCCACAGTTATGCAAAATACGCCGGTAAGCAGAATTTTCAAATGAGTAATTTAGTAAATATTTTAGTAAACATAAGGGTTGAGTTAAAAAAAACATTTAAAATTAGATTGCTTCCTTATTATGAAAATAAAATGTGTGTACCAGATGCCACCACAAAGAACTCCAATACGACGAGGCAGACCTCGAAGTGAATCCACAAGGGATCAAAATCAAGGACATGGACAAACGCCTTACGTGTTACTTACACCAGATGTGTTACGAATACTAATACAAAAATATAAGTAATGGAAACACAACCTCATCCACCACACCAATAACCAACGATACAAATGACTCGAAGATCATTCGAGAATTCAGGAAGTTCAATCCTTCAACATTTGATGGATCATCTGTGGATCCAATAATAGTAGAGAATTGGATAACAGAAATAGAAACTATTTTCTGCCATATGAACATCCCAAAAGAACAGAAAGTAAATTGTGCCCCCTTTATATTAAGAGACGATACAAAGTTCTGGTGGAAATCCACACAAAGAACAATCAAAGGTACAGTCTTATGGTAGTAATTCAATCAGACTTTTTACAACAGGTATTTCCCTTTGACAGTGAGATATCAAAAGGAAGTGCTTCGTCAAGAGAACATGTCAGTGGCAGAGTATGAACGGAAATTTGATTGCTTGTCCCACTTTGTCCCTCGACTAGTGGACACAGAAGAGAAGAAGGTGGAAAGGTTTATTTGGGGACTAAGAGAAGGCATTCGAGGCATTGTTACTGTTTTCCGACACAAAAAGTATGCTCTTGCCCTCGAGCCGGCCTTACTCAGGGAAGTAGATCTTTCTGCCAAAACCTCAACTTTTGAACGAGGATTCATGCCAAATCAAAAAAAAAAAAAAAAAAAAAAAAAAAAAAAGGAAATTCACCCAACAAGGCTTCCAATGTTCACAACAGCAAGCAAAAATTTTTCAAAGCACTCAGGGCATACAGTCACAACAGAAGAGTCAAACATTCACATATCCTAATTGCAGAAATTGTGGAAAACACCATCAGGGACAATGTCTACGAAACTTAAGGGTGTGTTTCAACTGCAGTCAGAGAGGTCACTATGCAAAGGTTTTCCCAAAGCTCATCAACCAAGTATAAACTGCCTAGACCACCCAGCCTACTAGTAACAAGGTTACCCAACAACAGAAAGGACGGGTGTTTGTTGTTACACGTCAAGAGGCAAAGGATCAAGATGCAGTTGTTACAGGTACATTACCCATCCTCGAGTATTATGCCTTCACTTTATTGGATTCGGCTCTAGTCATTCATTCATCTCTACAACATTTGCACAACATGCTCAATTAACATCAAAGCCCTTAGGCTACATTCTATCCGTAGCACTCTTGCCGGAGTATCTATGTTGGCCCACTCAGTAGTAGAAAACTGTGAATTGTCAGTATCAGAACATAAACTAGAGGTGACCTTTATCATCCTAGACATAAGTGATTTTGACATAATACTAGGTATGGTCTAGTTAGCAGCAAACTATGCAAGCATAGATTGCCATAATAAAGAGGTCATATTCATCTTTCCAACAGGAACCAAGTTTAAGTTTAAGAGTTCTAATACACAATCAGCCCTAAGAATAATTTCAGCCTTAAAAACTAAACATTTACTCAACCATGGGGCTTGGGCATATTTAGCAAATGTAGTGTATTTATGAAATCAAAAGGATGAAACTAAGGCCATTCCTGTAATAAGAGAATTTGAAGATGTATTCCCAGAAGAGCTACCAGGTTTACCACCTAGTTGAGAAATAGAATTTTGTATAGATCTAATTCCCAGAGCTGAACCAATATCTAAAGCACCATATAGAATGTCACCTGCGGAATTAAAAGAACACAAAATACAATGACAAGAATTGTTAGATAAGGGATTTATACGCCCTAGCGTGTCTCCATGGGGAGCACCTAACTTATTTCTTAAGAAAAAGGATGGATCAATGCGTTTATGTATAGATTATCGAGAATTGAATAAGTTGACAATAAAGAATAAGTACCCACTTCCACACATTGATGACCTATTTGACCAATTACAAGGAGCCTCAGTATTCTCCAAAATAGACTTACGATCTGGATATCATCAACTACGAATCAAGGAGTCTGATATACCAAGACTGCTTTCCGAACAAGATATGGGCATTATGAATTCGTTGTGATACTGGCTCTCTCCACTCTCGCTTTCTCCAATTTTTCTCTCCAATCTCGCTAGTTTTCATGCGTGGGTTGCCTTCACTGCTTGTGGATTCCACTTGCCCGTTTTAACTCTTTCAATTTTAAGAGTATATGGGTAATTAATTCACCTCCAATTCTTCTAATGAGTAGTGCCCAACAAAAGTTTATACTGTCCTCTGTCTCCTGAATTAGCTAACGTCCAACTTCTAATTAATCCTCCCTAATTCCCCCCCCCCCCCCCCTCTATTCATTATTTTTGGATAATTAATAAATTCTTTATTTTTTCTCCAATTCTAAATTTCCACCCGATTTTCTATTAAATTTATATATTTTTCCTTATATATTTTATTTGTTTTCTTGCTCTCTAATTAGGATTAGGTATCACATTTACTACCCTTTAAGTAAAATTTCGTCCTGTTTAAACATTTGACATTTAATTTCATGTAGTGTATGCGTACAAATTTGGGTTGTAGAAATCTTCCCCCCTTAAGAACTTTCGTCTCGAAAGTTTTTGGTTCTTAAACAGATAATGGTATTTGACTTTCATCTTTCTTCTCGTTCCATGTAGCTCTTCTTCTACTTGCTAATTTCTCCAGAGAACCTTCACTACACTTATTTCCTGATTACGAAGTGACTTCTTCTCTTTGCTAGGATGCAAACTAGACTTCTTCATATTTCCAAGTTTCACTTATTTTTAGAGGTTCATAATTTACTACATGTGATGGGTCAAACACATATTTTCGAAGCATTGATACATGAAAGACATTATGTATTGTAGAAAAGGGGTGGGTGGTAATGCTAATCGATACGCTACTTGCTAATACATTCAAATATTTCAAGGGTCCAATTAAAGCGGGGGCTAATTTGCCTTTTCGTCCGAAGCCATAATGCCTTTCATTGGTGCTACCTTTAGAAATACGTGATCTTCTACTTTGAATTCCAACTCTTTTCGACAGTTATCAGCATAATTCTTCTGTCTACTTTGAGCTGACTTTCTACAAAGCGCAACAATGTTAGCTTTTCCTGGATGAAGAGGATCTACCAGTCATAATCTTTACTAATTCTAACACATCTTCGTTGCCTTATATTTAACTCTTTTTGGGTAAAGAAGTGCTAAGGCTTTTATGATCTGTATAAATTTGGATCTTTTCCTCATATAAGTAATGTCTCCATATCTTTAAGGCAAAGACTACGACAACTAACTCCAAGTCATGAACGGGATAATTTTTGTTCGTAAGATTTTAGTTGTCTTGAAGCATATGCTATTACCTTCCGTTGTTGCATCAATACACAACCAAGCCCCTCTTCGATGCGTCACTGTACACAGTTAAAACCCTGATCCGTCAAGTATAATGAGAATAGGGGTTGTGATCAACCTTTCTTTTGTTCCTAGAAGCTTTGCTCACATGCTTGGTTCTAGACAAAAGGATTATTCTTCTTGGTGAAGTTAGTTAAGGGTAATGCTATACTTGAGAAATTTCTCCACAAATTGTCTATAATATCCTGCTAATCCAAGGAAGCTTTTGCATTTCGCTGACTGTTGTTGGGCGAGGGCACTTGCTAACTGTTTCAATCTTAGCAGGATCCACTGAGATTCCTTCTTGCTTTACGATATGGCCTAGGTAGGCGACTTGTCGCGTCCAAAACTCACACTCGGAGAATTGACATATAGCTTTTCATTATTTATATGGAAAGGAAGTCCCAAAGATGTTTTTCATGTTCTGTCTCAGACTTGGAATAGACCAAAATATCATCTATAAATACGATCACGAAGTTATCAAGATAGTCCTCTAAAAATTCTATTCATTAAGTCGAGGAAGGCTGCTGGGGCATTCCGTTTAATTCTAGAAAGTGGTA
>NC_052357.1:27056885-27077822 GCF_009727055.1 Benincasa hispida
ATGAATAGAATTTTTAAGGACTATCTTGATAACTTCGTGATCGTATTTATAGATGATATTTTGGTCTATTCCAAGTCTGAGACAGAACATGAAAAACATCTTTGGGACGTCCTTTCCATATTAAGAAATGAAAAGCTATATGTCAAATTCTCCGAGTGTGAGTTTTGGACGCGACAAGTCGCCTACCTAGGGCATATCGTAAAGCAAGAAGGAATCTCAGTGGATCCTGCTAAGATTGAAACAGTTAGCAAGTGGCCTCGCCCAACAACAGTCAGCGAAATGCGAAGCTTCCTTGGATTAGCAGGATATTATAGACAATTTGTGAAGAATTTCTCAAGTATAGCATTACCCTTAACTAACTTCACCAAGAAGAATAATCCTTTTGTCTAGAACCAAGCATGTGAGCAAAGCTTCTAGGAACTAAAAGAAAGGTTGATCACAACCCCTATTCTCATTATACTTGACGGATCAGGGGATTTAACTGTGTACAGTGACGCATCGAAGAAGGGGCTTGGTTGTGTATTGATGCAACACGGAAAGGTAATAGCATATGCTTCAAGACAACTAAAATCTTACGAACAAAATTATCCCGTTCATGACTTGGAGTTAGTTGTCGTAGTCTTTGCCTTAAAGATATGGAGACATTACTTATATGAGGAAAAGATCCAAATTTATACAGATCATAAAAGCCTTAAGTACTTCTTTACCCAGAAAGAGTTAAATATAAGGCAACGAAGATGGTTAGAATTAGTAAAGATTATGACTGTGAGATCCTCTATCATCCAGGAAAAGCTAACATTGTTGCGCTTAGTAGAAAGTCAGCTCAAAGTAGACAGAAGAATTATGCTGATAACTGTCGAAAAGAGTTGGAATTCAAAGTAGAAGATCACGTATTTCTAAAGGTAGCACCAATGAAAGGCATTATGCGTTTCGGACGAAAAGGCAAACTTAGCCCCCGCTTTATTGGACCCTTTGAAATATTAGAATGTATTAGCCAAGTAGCGTATCGATTAGCATTACCACCCACCCTTTCTACAATACATAATGTCTTTCATGTATCAATGCTTCGAAAATATGTGTTTGACCCATCACATGTAGTAAATTATGAACCTCTAAAAATAAGTGAAAACTTGGAATATGAAGAGACTCTAGTTTGCATCCTAGCAAGAGAGAAGAAGTCACTTCGTAATCAGGAAATAAGTGTAGTGAAGGTTCTCTGGAGAAATTAGCAAGTAGAAGAAGCTACATGGGAACGAGAAGAAGAGATGAAAGTCAAATACCATTATCTGTTTAAGAACCAAGAAACTTTCGAGACGAAAGTTCTTAAGTGGGGGAAGATTGTACCAACCCAAATTTGTACGCATACACTACATGAAATTAAATGTCAAATGTTTAAACAGGACGAAATTTTACTTAAAGGGGTAGTAAATGTGATACCCTAATCCTAATTTAGAAAGCAAGAAAACAAATAAAATATATAAAGGAAAAATATATAAATTTAATAGAAAAAATCGGTGGAAATTTAGAATTGAGAGAAAAAATAAGAAATTTATTAATTATCCAAAAATAATGAAATAGAGGGGGGGGGGGGGGGGAATTAGGGAGGATTAATTAGAAGTGGACGTTAGCTAATTCAGGAGACAAGGGACGTAGATTAACTTTTGTTGGGCACTACTCA
The DNA here is from genome assembly GCF_009727055.1 of Benincasa hispida. Classification (NCBI taxonomy): domain Eukaryota; kingdom Viridiplantae; phylum Streptophyta; class Magnoliopsida; order Cucurbitales; family Cucurbitaceae; genus Benincasa; species Benincasa hispida. The sequence continues at coordinate 27,058,564 of NC_052357.1, forward strand.
TTAGAAGAATTGGAGGTGAATTAATTACCCATATACTCTTAAAATTTGAAAGAGTTAAAACGGGCAAGTGGAATCCACAAGCAGTGAAGGCAACCCACGCATGAAAAACTAGCGAGATTGGAGAGAAAAATTGGAGAAAGCGAGAGTGGAGAGAGCCAGATTCTCAGCAAGACAGCGGGGAGCGAGAGCGAAAGTGGGAGCGGGAGTGAGAGTGAGAGCGAAAGCCGAGAGTCACGAGAGCCAAACTAGCGAGAAAAGTTGGAGAGAGCGAGATTTGGGCAGAAGCGTGGATTATGCGTTGAATTTGGCCACGATCTTATAAATTATATATGGAGAACCCTAAAATTGAATACAAATAAAGGTTGAAGACGTAAGGGCAAACGTTAGCCAAAATTAGGTGTCTTATTAAGAGTAATTCTTAAACCTAAGTAAGTTTAAAGAAGCCATTTGTAGGATGAGTTATCACAGAGAGAAGAGTTGGAAACGGCTATAAATAGGAGGCTTTAGGCTGGAAGTTAAACGGATTCTCAAACAAAACTCAGTAGTAAAAATCATGTGAAAAGGGTGAAGTAATTCTGTTAGTTTGAAAGAGGAAACGCGAGAGAAGTGTTGCCCAAATTTCTTTCTGATTTAAGAGGGAAAGCTCTACTGATTAAACCATAAGGACTAATAAGGAATAACTAGGTCGCAGTCAAGGTAAGTAGTTATCTCACCCTCTCTTTAAGTGTTTCATGGTAGTGTATCTTTAATATGTTGCATAATTATGTTATTGTTATGTTGCATTACATGTTTAAAATACGTTTATCGACAAGGGACCTCATGCATTATGTTTGTTCATAAGATTAAATTTTAATTAGATAAAGGTTATGCTTCTAGGGCTAGCAGGGCATGTATGGTTACACCCCTCTAGACCCACTTCTATGTCAAGTTTATGCTAGGGACTAATAGGGTATGTATAGTTGCACCCCTCTAGACCTACTTCTATGTCAAGTTTATGCTAGGGACTAACAGGGTATGTATGGTTGCACCCCTCTAGTCCAAACTTACGTTTATGTTAATGGTTGATGTTGGATGCGACTCTGGCCCTACTGACTGCATAACTCGCTAATCATCAGATGGGTTAGTTTCTACCTAAGTCCTCATCTTCCTATCAGGGCGGAGAAATTTACGTTAGAAGCATAACCGACCACCACATGTTATTATATGTTTTCGGTCCCAATTATATGTTTTCAGAACATGTTGCATGTGATTGTGCATTTGGTTACTACTCTATGTGATTACTACTTACTGGGTATATTATATACTCATCCTATTTTTATAGACTTTGTAGGTAAGGACACAGCGTAGATGGCAGAACTGGACATCGCTCAAATGGCCAACCATTAAACTCACTATTATAGGCATATGCATTTTTGTATCACTACGCTAGTGTTTTATGGATTCTGGTGTTTTGTAAAATAAACTTTTTATATAGTTTTCTACCTAATTAATAAAATCTTAGATATATTCTTTTGAGATTTTTACCAAAATTCATCTCATAATAGAAAAGTCTAAGCATGTCATAGCGGTCGGACCATAATATGTAAGGATCCAGTTGTTACATAATGGATCCACTCTAGTATATCACTTTCATGCACTAACTCATGTAAACAATCAAACATTTGAAATTTCATAATACATCATATAGCTTACACATTTTCATAATAAATCACATAAATAATCACATCAACAAAATGCTCCAACCTTTACCTAACTTTAAGACATTCCCGTAGTAGTGTCGCTTAAATCATAATTTAGGGTCATGCTCAATCGTCCTTTTAATATATCTCATAAAATTCTAAATCATGCTCATGTATTAACATGCTTTAGACATATTATCACATGCTTATATATCTTTTCTAAACAGTCCATTAAATCTCAGAACAGTCAAAATTATTCTAGTAACTAGTCTTACAATTCCCAACATAAATCATAAATTTATCGGCACAAAGGCGGTTCCAGTAGTAAGATTACTCACCTCAACTGGGTAAAAAAACGCAAAACAAAATCTCCTTAGAACTTCTTTAGCACACTTGAATTAACCTAAAGTTGTGGCTTGGTCCAAGACAAATTCCAATACTCGATTTAATTAGCCAATATGATCATGAATTAAATCCAAAATCAATAACTTAATTTTCCTACTATTACTCTCAATCCAAAAGAATAACCATCCAATAACTTACAAAACTTTCGATCTTCACCAATTTTCTGCAAAACAAAATGGTATCTAGTTTGATGGTCAATGCCTTAAAACTTCCAGACCTTGAATCTATGTTTCAAACCAAGGAGAGGTTACTAATTTAACACAAAATCAAAGGGGTGAACTTCATCTCCCAAATTATAAGGAAAAATAAGTCTTACCTAAGGTTTTCCTCAAAATTCCAGCAACGATCGGGACAATGGCGGTCGACAATGCGTTGACTTGTGGCTGCCATAGATAGGCAGCGTGTGTTGCTGTCGGACGACATAAATTGTTTAGGCTAGCGGCTGGTAGTGAGGGTCTTGCATGAGGAGGGTTTGCGAGAGTGGGAGAGAAGGGGAGTTTCTAGTTTTTAGATTTTATTCATCAGCAATTACGAACAAACCAGAGCACCAAACAATGATCTAACCGTTCAAAATGAAACACTATATGTCTCGAACAGTCTAACCAAATTTGAGTAGGATCCAACGGTTAAAACTATGAAAATCGAGAATTTTGTGGAAGCTGAACAACCGAATTGTTTTCTCCTCCAATTTTTTACCTCTTTTCACTCTCATTTAATTTCAAAAAAAAAATCTCAATTCTTTTATTTTTTTTCCAAATTTTGAAAAGTAAATAAAATATTTTATCACAATATCTCCAAAATCTCCAAAGATTCTATTAAATTTAGAAATCAATTAACTTTTCAAATTATTTAATTTAGGCTCTAAAAACCAAAATTAAAGGGCATAAGATCATTTGATACAAATTAAATCCTTCCAAATATTTAAATCAATTCAAAACCACATGAAATTAATTATTTATTTTATTTTATTTATTTATTTATTTTTAAGTTGGTCCTAAAATTCAAAATCAAAGGGAAACAAAATTCAATATTTTCAAGATAATCAGTTCGAATATCTAATCAATCAAATTCAATTTAACCAATAAATTTTTTTCAATTATTTCGATTTAACCCAAATTTTCTAAATGAAAGAGAAATTTAACTCAATAATTTTAAATAATTAATTTAAATTTTCTTGAAATTCAGGATGTTACAATATATTTGATATTCAATTGTAATCTCATCAACTCTTTCCTTTTCTTTTTCCTTCCATACCATTGTGATTGCAACTAAACTTTAACATATATAGAATGGATAAATTTCTCCCATTGTAATTCTAAGATGTCAGTTTTCCTTCATATTATGCATGTTCAAGCATAGATAGCAGTCTAGACGCCACCTTTTGCAACACGATGTAATCTATCGACCTGTTGTTTCTATCAACGTCCAATTTTGACATCAATGTAATATCTTGAGATTCCAAGTTTTCACTTAAAATTTTATTCCAAAAGTCACTATCTTCATTGATATTTGCTTTTATCATAAGTTGTAATACTTTTTCCAGGGTTGCAACACTCCTACCAGCACCACAACCTATCGCTGTAGCAGCACCCACATCATTGGCAATTGTTAATGCATCAACGGTTGGCAGATTGTGTATATAACCATAAGCAATTGCTGCTACAAAGCTAACTCCGCACCTAACAGTGTCCACAACATTCACCTTATTCACAAAGCAAGATAAGCTTTATTTAGCAGTTAGCACTTAGGTGAAAAAAGAAAATTCAAGATATCTCACCATATATTTGAAGAATTTTTACTTCATTAAATTTTGAGTAATAAAATGCATATCGTCACAACCACAACAAAGCAATTCTGAGCAATTTCAAACCAGTTTAATAGTTGATAAATGGTAGACTGTAGTGTACGTCGATTTCGTCAATATAATTCAAAGCATAAAAGAAGCCTAAGTTCAACCCAAAAGTCAAAAGTTTGATGGGCCAAGTCCAGCTTCTCAATTTGTTTGGATTGGACATGAATCACATCAGCTTGTTTGGGCCATATTTTGGATTAGTCCAAGGCCTGGCAAATCATCCAACCTAAAAACCAACTTAAATTTTAATTTTACGTATAGTCAAGACCATAAATGGTATTGAACAACAACATTAACGAAGGTAATCACTTTCAATGGAAATAATCATTGAGATGTCAATATAAGCATAGCTCAACTAGCATAGTGCTTGTACTATTGATCTCGAGGTCTGAGGTTTGATTCTCCCACCCACACTTTAATTACAATACCTTTTCAAGGAAAAAGAAATAATCATTAATGTGCTAAAGCAAAAGTGGGTCTATGTGACCTAGGTACGAGGTGAAGCGCAGTGTTACATTTATGGTAAAAGTTAGAAATACATTTGGATTAATAAGGATATATTAGTCTTAGGGAGTTTGTTAGTAGGAATTGGACATTAATAAAAAGAGGTCGAGGCAATGAAGGAACGATTGTGGAGGGTCCGAGTACCAGGATATGATTTTGAGTAGATGTTATATTAATACACATCAACATATATATTCCTCTTTTGAGTTCGGTACTAGAAATATTATTAGGATACTAAAGACTTGTTAGTTAGTCAAAAAGTGTGTTAGCATGAGCTAGCTATGAATAGAGTGAGTGAGAAAAAATGAAGATTTTTTTAAAAACGAAAACAATGTTTTGATGAAGCGAAAAAGAGACTAATACTTGAAAATACAATTAGACATAATAAAAAATGAAGGTAGAGTAAAAATTCGGTTGTTTAGACTGGTGTAGAATTAAGAAAGGGAAAATGCTCCAAACTCCTTGAATTACTTGAATATTCCAATGTATTTTCTTTTCTTCCATATTACTTCTATTTCCATTCTTCAGTTTCTATCAGATAGCAGATTTCTAAATCACATAACCAAGGTGTTGATCTGAAGGGGTAATGAAGTTACAAACTTTTTGTTATATTCGCTAATTCCAGTGGAGATTTGTTAGATTTCGTTTTTTTCTCCTCGTTTTCTAACAAGGTGAGAACTATTGTCAGTGATGGAATAAGGATAGGAAACATTTTAAGATGAGGATGAGGGAGAATTGCCAAGGAAATGATCAAGAACTCAAGAGGTCAATTTTAGTTGTTTAGTACTTTCAAGTTTGTTAGCTAAACTGGAGGAGTGTCTGATATATGTAAAGGTCCAGAAGATTGGAAGTTGAGATTTGTGGGAGAGAGGGAGCATCTTGAAAGAATATCATCCTTTGAATTTTTCTATCCTACAGTCCAATACATCAGTTCCCATTAGAAACAACTGGAAATTTAGACTTGATTAACATTAGACCAAAACACATAAAGATGAACGATCAACATGTATGAATAGTAAGTATATGGACAAGTTGAAAACATCCAAACTTATTAAAAACAAAATTAAGAAGATGAACGGCACGGTGCACACATCGCAACATTCTAATGAACATGTCCACAACCAAAAGTCACAAACAATTCAAGGACATCAAAGGTTGGAAACGACAACCTTGTCACGGTGAAACGCGACAGCAGCGAATGGTCAAGAAACGACGGTCGGGCAAAGAATGGAACTTGCAAAACAGAGGCTCGTTACAGGCTAAGTCGCGGATCTCACTCTCTTTAAGACGTTTCGCAGTTCTGTCCAAGTGTGCAAGCAGATCAATGATACTGTCACGTCGTTCCCAGGATAAAACAACCTTAAAAAGAAATCTTGATCGGAAATGCACTGTTACCGACCGAGAACTCACATCTTCAAACTGATTTGCTCGAAGAAACGGAAAAAAAAAATGGAAGGGGATTGAGAGAGATTTTTTTGTTGAAGAGAAGAGAGTGTGTGATCTGATAAAAAAAAGAGCAGCACTAAACTGTCGAGGGAGGGAAGCGCGTCCAGCCACATAACGTGCACGTGGAAGTCGACGCGGGCGGAAGACCAATGGCTGAGACCAACTCTGCTTTAATTAGGAAATGTTTTATAAAAATAATAAATTATAAAATAACAATAATAATGAATTTTTTTTATTAAAAAGACAATCACTCACCTCATCTGTCCGGACGGCGACACACGGTGGAACCCACATTGGTCTATCTTCTCATTCCCTCTAAAACATGGGTACCCCTTAGGACCCAGACCCATGGTCCAACATGGGAGTATAAAAAGGAGAATGCATTCCCCAACTTAACCAATATGGGATTCTCAAAAGCCAACTTTCTTTTAAAACTCGATTTTCACCAACAATCCTTCCACTTAAAAATTTAAAAACATAAGAAAAACATTTTTCATCGAGCAATTTTAGTCTATACAACATTGTGCATAAGCAAAGGTTTCTTATGACTTGAACCTTTACGTAAATGTAGATGATTTAGCTAGAGTAACCCTTGGTTTTGAACTCTATCTCTAACAACATCTCACACACAGTGTCATTAGGATGTAGTTCGAAAGCCATTGCTTGAAGGCCTAGCACGTGTATCCCGGTTTAGTGAACACTCTAGAGGCATGATACTATCAAATACGTTTACAACTGCCGTATGAAAGAATGAGTCTCTGTTAGAGAACAGGTCCTAGACATGATGGTCTATTTCAATGTGGCAGAAGTAAATGGGGTTTTCGTTGACGAGAAGAGTCAAGTTGGTTTTATTCTTGAATCTCTTCCAAAGAGTTTTCTGCAGTTCTGTACGAACGCACTCATGAATAAAATAGAATATAACTTGACAACACTTCTCAATGAGCTACAGGCTTACTAAACCATGATAAGAGCTAGGGATTGGAAACGGAAGTAAATGTTACTACCACTGAGAAAAGAGGATCGTCCTCTAAGAAGCCTGATATTGCTTCTTCTTCACAGAATAAAAGTATTCTAGTAAAGAAGAACAAGGGGAAAGGGAAGAAGAAACCTGCTGGTAGAAAAACCAAAGCTAATGCTGCAGATAAAGGAAAATGTTTCCACTGCAAGGAAGAAGGACGCTGGAAGAGAAACTGCCCTCAATACCTTGCAGAGAAAAGAACAAATAAAGAAAAACAAGGAAACTAGTTCTTGAGGATTGCTCGTTGTACTTCAGTTGACTAGTGGGAGATGTTGTAGTTGCTATCAAAAGATGAGCTTATCTACTTTTGTTATTGTAATGAAAGTTATTTTGTCTTGCTATAAAGAACAAATTGTATAAATTTTTTGTTGTAAACGAAATGTTCATTAGCAAAACTTATGTTTGTTCAATTGCAACGCAACTTCTGTTAGAACCCACCTAGTTAAAAGTCATTTGCAAATATTTAGATATTTAAAATAGTTAGAAATCAATAAAGGCAATGAGTTCTTCATCCTAGGTGATAAGTTTAGAACACTTGAAAATTTCAAAGTGTATAAAACTTGTTAGGTAAAATAAAACTAAAATACTTCGATTAGATCAAAGTAATAAGTATAGAAAGTATGAGATTTCTAGGACTATTTGATAGTCCTAGAACCTGAAATCAAGTAAAAACTTTCTACACTTAGTTACCTTAATTATTTTTTCAATTTTAAGGTACTTCTGAAGATCCATATGGAGAACCTTATGAAATATGGAGAACACATAAAAGTTGTTTTTGATATGTAAAAGTTGTTTACATAATTCAAAAATCTGAAAAGATTGATATAAGTGTTAATGTCGAACCTTTAAGTGTTGGAATATTGTTCAAAAGGCATGCTTATCTGTAAACTAGTCAAAAGAAGAATTTTTTCGTGTAAATGAAAATTAAGTGTTTGTATTAACAAACACCAAATTTTATAGAAAAATATATGAGATCACCATGTATTATTTATTTTCATAAAAGCTTGCATAAATCAATAAAGAGTTATTGATCAAAATTGACACGGTAAACAAAAATTGTTTGAAACAGTAAAATACATTTTACTCAAAGAGTTGAGAGTACCTCGATGTAGTGGGAGGAATGTATGATATCCTAGCCATTATTGAGAAACAAGTGTTGTGAAAATAAGATGCATTCCTTATATAGTTTAATAAGAAATTCATTGTATACTAACGTATTTACAGCGATTCTCTCGGCTAAAGTGTTTGAGAATCTCTTTGTAAAATTAGGACTACAAGGTATATAACCTAGGGCAAGTGGGAGAAAATCCGGGTATGTTATACCAAAAGAAAAAAACCATGGGTATGTGATGCCCTAGTTTATTGTATTTCTTCGTAAAACTCTAAAACTCAGTATTATATGTTACAACTGAAGTTTTAGTCCAAGTGGGAGTTTTTTGGATTTTATGTCCTAGAACTCGTGGTTTGTAAACAATAAAACTTATTTTAAAAATTCAATAAAGTTGTGAATATATGAATTGCTTATTTCGTTTAAGAAATAAATCCAATAAATTAAAAGATCCGTGACTATTACATGAGTACTTGAACTATATGTGGAGACATAAAAGTGGACCAAGTTCGAGTAAATAGTCAAAATGATCTATAGTATATAAATAAGGTTGGGTGCCTTATTCTTGTAACACTATTGGATGTGGCTCACTTTGTAGTTGTTACAAAGAGTTGTTAAGTGCTACAGACGAAGTAATCCTAATTCGTACATGTAATGACATGAGGAGTGGGGGCGTCCTGTGCAATGAGTTTATACATGATTGGAACACGAAATAAGTCACTCTTACTTTATAATGTTGTTTACTATTTAAGACTGACTATTTTAAAACAATGATCGAGGTAACTTAACCTGAATCTTGAGCTATCTATGAACTCCTGTTTATTCAAGGTTATCCTTAGATTTGCATGGGTGAGGGTTGGCTCAATAGCATTGACTCAATAAACTTCCATTTCAAGGGTAAGACTGGGTAGATAGTTTGGGACATAGGATGCAAAATGGAATTCACTCCTACCCACTTTTAGGGATAGTAGAGAGGTTGTTCCCTTAACTGCTAACTCTGGGTCTTGAACAAGGGGCCACACCCTCTCATTGGCCCAAGAGGGACTCTGTTTGATGTTTGGATCGCAACCAATTGTTCATTAGAGGATCAGTGGGACTTACGAAACAAGAGGTAATCTTGGGAGTAAAACAGTCATTTGACCTAGTCGTTATTACAAACAACCTGTGAAGTGTTAACTTACTAATCATGGTTATATCGAGTGGACATAATATATCTGTAGTGAAGGGAGTGCAACTCTGGCTTTAGTAGAGTGGTCTAGTAGTTAATGAATGAGAGTTAATTCGGTGTAAAGAGTTTAGCCAATTAATCTTGGATCGTTGGAGCCCATGATCTGTAGGTCCATGTGGTTCCCCTACTAACTCACAAATAGATTAGCCTTAGAGTAGTATGATAAGTTAATTTGAAATGTTTGAATTAGAATTAAGGGAATTAATAATTATATGTGATATAATTATGCGTTTAATTTTGGAATTAAACGAAATTGGAGAATCAGTTAATATTTAAATATGATTTAAACATTAAATTCATTAATAGGGATTCATGATGGTGGAATTAGTGTTAAATTAATTTAATATTTGATACTAAATTAATTAGAATTAATTAAGTTATTTAATTAGTTATTTATTATTAATTTTATTAGATAAATTAATTATTGAATTAATTTTATAAAATTAATAATAAAATTTCATTTTTGAAAAGAAAAATAATTTTGAAAATGCATTTTTGATAATCACATTTGTAAAAATAGAAAATGGAAAATTCCAAAAAGTGGGATTTTTCCACTTTCTATTCAAGTAGCATATTCATGGTTCCACCATGATTTTGAGTCAAATATCCAAGCATGAGCTGCAATTCATGCAGCAATTGTTCTTGCATGATGAGCTTGCTATATATCTTGAAGAATCTGAGTGGAATTGGGCATGCAAAAGGGTTGGTTTTGGCTGAAAAATCTTTCTTGAAGAAGTGTTCTTCACAAGCTTAGAAAACCAGAGACCTTTCCTCTCCTTTTTCCTCAATTCAAACTTATTTTGAGTCCCACAACTCAATCCAAGGCACCAAGAAGATAGTAAGGAAAGCCTTGTGGTGGTTCACAAGCTGATTTGGAGAATATTTGAAGCTGGAATCGTGATTCAAGAGTTTCTTCAAAGATATGTCTTGAAGCCCTCTTCATAGTTCATGGAGCATGCTTAATTAAAAGCCAGAATTAATGAATTAGAATGCTTAATGGTCCGTTTTTCTTCTGCTGTATGTTTTCTAACTCTAATAATTGGTATTTCTGGAAATCCATATGAGATATGGAGAACTCATAAAAGCTATTTATGATATGTAAAAGTTGTTTACATAGTTCAAAAATTTAAAAAGATCAATTTAACTATGAACATCAAACTCTTAAGTGTTGGAATATTGTTCGAAAGGCATGCCTATTTGCAGACAAGCCAAAAGAATAATTTTTTCCGTGTAAATGAAAATTAAGTGTTTGTATTGACAAATACCAAATTTTCTGGAAAAATATACGAGATCACCATGTATTATTTGTTTCCTTAAAAACTCACATATATCAATAAAGAGTTATAGATAAAAATTGACAGAATAAACAAAAGTTGTTTTGGATAGGTCAAATACATCTTACTCAAAGAGTTGAGGGTACCTCAATGTAGTGGGAGAAATGTATGACTTCCTAGCCATTATTGAGAAACAAGAGTTGTGAAAATAAGATACATTCCCTATATAGTTTAATAAGAAGTTCATTGTATACTAACATGTTTACAGCGATTCTCTCAGTTAAAGTGTTTGAGAATCTCCTAGTAAAACTAGGACTACGAGGTATATAACCTAGGGCAAGTGGGAGAAAAATCCATGGGTATGTGATACCCTAGTTTAATGTATTTCTTCGTAAAACTCAAAAACTCAGTATTATATGTTACCACTGGAGTTTTAGTCCAAGTGTGAGTTTGTTGGGTTTTTATGTCCTAAAACTTGTAGTTTGTAAACAATTAAACTTATTCTTAAAATTCAATAAGTTGCTATTAAATATATGAATTGCATATTTTTGTTTTAGAAATAAATGCAATAAACTAAAAAATCCATGGCTATTACATGAGTACTTGAAGTTTATGTGGAGACATAAAAGTAGATTAGGTTCGAGTAAATAGTCAAAATGATCTATAGTATATGAATAAGGTTAGGTGCTTTATTCTGATAACACTATTGGATGCGGCCAACTCTGTAGTTGTTACAAGGAGTTGTAAAGTGCTACAGATGAAGTGATCCTAATTCGTACATGTAATGACATAAGGAGTGGGGGTGTTCTGTGCAATGAGTTTGCACAAGATCAGACCATGAAATAAGTCACTCTTACTTTATAACGTTGTTTACAATTTAAGACTGACTATTTCAAAGCGATGACCTAGGTAACTTAACCTTAATCCTGAGCTAACTATGAACTTCTGTTTATTCAGGATTATCCTTAGATTTTCACAGGTAAAGGTTGGCTCAACAGTGCCGACTTAATAAACATCCGTTTCAGGGGTAAGACTGGGTAGATAGCTGGGGACATAGGGTGCAAGATGCAATTCACTCCTACCCGCTTTTAGGGATAGTAGAGAGGTTGTTCCCTTAAATGCTGACTTCGGGTCTTAAACAAGGGACCCCACCCTCTCATTGGCCCGAGAGGGACTCGGTTTGATGATTGGATCACAAACCAATTGTTGATTAGATTATCATTGGGACTTAAAGAACAAGAGGTAATCTCGGGGGTAAAACAGTTATTTGACCCAACCATTATTACGAACAACCTATGAAGGGCTAACTTACTAATCATGGTTATATCGACTAGACACAGTATATCTGCAGTGAGGGGAGTGCAACTCTGGCTTTAGTAGAGTGACCCAGTAGTTAACAAATAAGGGTTAATTCGATGTAAAGAGTTTAGTCAATTAAGCTCGGATCGTTGGAGTCCATGATCTGTAATTCCACGAGGTCCCCCTACTAGCTCACAAATGGATTAGCTTTAGAGTAGCATGATAAATTAATTTAAAACGTGTGAATTAGAATTAAGAGAATTAGTAATTATATGTGATATCATTACGCGTTTAATTTTGGAATTAAACGAAATTGGAGAATCAATTAATATTTAGATATGATTTAAATATTAAATTCAAGAATATGACTCATGATGGTGGAATTAGTGTTAAATTAATTTAATATTTGATATTAAATTAATTAGTACAATTTAATTAATTGTTTATTATTAATTTTATTAGATAAATTAATTATTGAATTAATTTTATAAAATTAATAATAAAATTTCATTTTTGAATGAAAATTCATTTTGGAAAATGAAAAATCTCAAAAGTGGGATTTTTCCACTTTCTATTCAAATAGCTCACTCATAATATCAACATTCTTCAGCTCAAATTTTCAAGTTGGAGGTGCAAATCATGCAGCAATTGGTGATTGTCATGCAATATATATTGAAGAATCTGAGTGGAATTAAGCATGCATTTTAGGTAGAATAAGCTGAAAATCTTCGAAGGTTGAAGATAGGTTTTCAACTGGAAAACCAGAAACCTCTCCTCTCTTTTTTCCTTAATTCAAGCTTATTTTGAGTCCCACAACTCAATCCAAGGTACCAAGAGGATAGAATGGAAGCCCTTGTGGTAGTTCACAAGCTGATTTAGAGAAGATTCGCAGTTAGAATCATGAAACCCTCTTGTTAGTTTATGAACATGCTAATTCAAAGCCAAAATTAATGAATTAGAATGCTTAATGATCTGTTTTTCTTCCGATGCATGTTCTAACTCTAACAATTGGTATGTCATTGTCTTGAATTATCATGACTAACCTAATTCCAACAGAATTGTCTAGGTGCATTGGACGACACTTACATTAAAGTGAATGTCAGTGTCGTTGATTTTGACCACGATATAGGATGAGAAAGGGGAAACAACCACAAATGTTCTTGTTCTGTGATTAGAACAGAAAGTTCATATTTGTTATGCTAGGATGGAATGGTTCGATCGTCGACTCTAGGGTTCTCAGGGATGTAGTTGCTCAGTCGCATGGATTGAGGGTTCCAAAGGGTATAAGAATCAATCTTGTATATTATAGAACATGCGTAAATGCAATAATACACATCTATAACAATCCAAAACTTGTACAAGATGCTATTATATGTGGGAATCCAGGTACCCAAATCCTAAAGGATTCCTAGCTCCGTATAGAGGGGAACGCTATCATCTCTCAGACTAGTTTGCCGTAGGAAAGGCACCGACAACTCCAAGGAAATTTTTCAACATGAAGCATTCTTTAGCAAGAAATGTTGTCGAGTAAGCATTTGAATTGTTAAAGGGGAGATGGGCATTTATTAGGGGAAAATCCCTCTACCCGGTATAGGTCCAATGTTGAACGATAATTGCACATTCTCTAATTAACAACCTGATCACAAGGGAGATGGGGATGGGTGTTGTGCTTGATGAGTCCGTGGATGAGAATATTGCATTTATTATTATGGAGGGAGAGAATATCAAATTTATTGACACCTCAGACAAATGGACTCAATTTATAGATGATTTGGCAGCCAAAATGTTTTCCTAGTGGAAAGAATCATGATTGTTTTTCTTATAAAAAAATTTGAACATGTTGCCTGCTTATTGAACGATATTTACGTATTTGAGTTATGTTTGTGGGCATGCTTAATTCATCTATTTAGCTCCATGTTTCTTTATTATCATGTGGCACAAAATGCTTTAAGTTTGAATAACATCTTTACCAGATACATATGCATGCCCTAGTCTCTTTGGTGGATTATAATTGGAAGTCAAGGATGTTAGGTTGGTGAATGCCCTAGTCTCTTTGGTGAAGTCTAGTTGGAAGTCCAATCACGAGACATTTCGATCAGGATATCTACAACATTTGGAATGAATGATAAAGGAGAAACTGCTCAGGTGTAGGCTAAACCAAAACACCATTGAATGTAAGGTCAAAATATTGAAGAAGCAATATACTGCAATATCAGAGATGTTAAATCAATCGGGTTTTGGGTGGAATGAGAAGTTCAAGTGTGTTTTGGTGGATAGGGAGATAATTGACGTATGGGTTCGGGTAAGTTACAAAAAAAAATCAAACAACGTACACCACACCTATTTTTATAAAAGTTCTAATTTTGGTTCTATGTACCAATGCAGAGTCATCTGAAGGCAAAGGGACTATGGAATAAGTCATTCCCCCATTACGATGAGCTTTCACATGTACTTAGGAAGGATAGGACAGCCGAATATTCATATGAGCCCCTGGTGGTGGTGGTGTCAAATTTGTTCCGAGAAATGGAGGACGAGATTCGACTAGGATCATAGGACTACCCTATCCCAAATAATTAATAAATTGAAACCTAATTGGTTCATGATGTAATGGATGAAGTTCAGAAAGATATACCCATAAAGAGAGCAAGTGTACAAGATATCTCCACAAGCAGAGCAAGCGTATCAACAGAGTAAGAGGAAATGATTGACATTCTAGAATGAAAAGATCAACATCATGCGATCAACTGCTAATATGCAATCAGCACATATGGGCAGACTCGTATCATGACAAACGGAGAAGTATGGACTAGAATTTGGACGTCAGAAGGAGGTAATTGGCGCCATATTTTCTTTTTTACGGGCTAACTAATGATAGATCTGAGCTTATTGATATCATTGGCACAAACATAAAAAAGATGAACTGTTTCCTCAATGTACCAGAATAAACACAAAAATGGTATTGCCTCTGTCTACTTGCTCGGACCCTTTAGATTGACCACCTAATATTTCAACCCAGCACTATATATTGTGAACTTAGTTTTTGAACCTGACACGTGTTTTGTTTTCTTATATTATTTTGTGATGTAGAAAAGAATGTAACTTTATTATACTAGAAAAGAATGTAATTGAAGGAACTCTTATACAAGAGTACCTCTAAGCGAAAGCGGATCATTCCAATCTCATTGTGACAAAATTTCCACATTTACAATCTAATAGACAAATTATGCAATAAACAACAAATTACCGGCATGCTTTGAGAACTAAACAACAAGAGAACAAGAAAACATACCAGTTGAAGAACTTTTCTTCACCGAAATCTCACTCTCTCCAAGGATTGCTCCTCTTGCTCTCGCTGGAACGTCTAAGCAATCATTCACCAAATCACCCAGTCGTTTACTCACGAATGACCTCCACACGAACACAATAATGGGGATGACACCACCACTTAGAATCATCGGTATTCTCAGTGTGAGAATCCAGGAGGTGTGGGCTCTTTTGGATTTGGTAGAGGGAAGGAGGAAGGAAGATCGTATAAAACGACCAAGCAAGTGGGAGAAGGTAGGGTCTATCATATAGACGATGCTTGATCGTTTAGAAGAAGGTACACGATTGTTTAGTAAATAGGTTGCGATCCTATAGACGATCGTTAGTAAACGCTCGAGTGCGCAATCATTTAAGAAAGAACTAGACAATCGTTTAGCAATTCCTACGTGATTGTTTAGAAAAAAGCGCACATGTATGCGATCGTGTAAAGATTTTGAGCTATCATGTAGTCTCTCGGTTTGCTTTGCGATAGCATGTATACACTCCGTGAGCGAATTACGTGATCATTTTGCAAAATGAAAACGATTTTTATTTTATTCTTTAGTTACAAAAACTAAATGGAACCTCCCACTATCATACGGTTATGGAGAAAACGTCGGCACAATTATCTTATAATTGTCCAATTAAAAATTATAATAAATATAATCATATTATATTCATTAACCTATTGTTTAATATCACATAAATCATAGTGTTTTCTCCTCCACTAGATATAAATCATACTTATATCATTTTCCTCCAAATAATATATCTCATACATAAAATAAATCATATCATATATAAATAACCAGTTTAATCATATCATATATAATCGAACTCCCTCTTGTCAATTTGAACATTTCAAACTGGCCCAAAAATTGATTCTCAACTGGAATCCATTGAGCTACCAAGGGGACCTTATGGACCTATGGCTCAAAGCTCCAACGGTACGTGAATAACTAACTGAACTCTTTAGCCACGAAATCCACCATCCGTTAACTACCAGGCATTCTACTAAAGACCGACAACTGAACTTTTCTTACCACAGATATATTTATGTGTCCATCGGATATAACAAATCAACAGTACGATAACCCTTCACAAATGCTCGTAAGTACATCTGGGTCAATTTACCGTTTTTGTCCCTGTAGTTACATCTAACTCCTTAAGTACCACTGATCCCTCTAATGAAAAATACAACATAGTCCAACTATGTGTGAACACCTCTCAGGCCATGAGATGGTGTGTGGTGCCACATCATTTAAGCTTTGGAATTAACCCTTAAGGGAGCTATCTATCTACTTACCCCTACTTTGGGGAAGGAGTGAATTCCATCTTGTGTAGCTGAGTTCCCAGCTCCCATATCAGACGAATCCCCAAAGTGATAGGTATGAGTCGACGACCTGGCCACTCGCATCCATGAAAATCAAAGGATCGCCCTCAATGGCAAGAGTTCCCAACTCACTCAGGATTAAGGTCATGTTACCTATGGTCATCCTAGTGACTAAAAGTCTCTGTCATGAACGGTGTTATATAATGAGACGTTAACACTTTGCGGTCAGGTCTTATACAAACTCTTTGTATAGGACGCCCCCGCTCGCATGTCCCCTACACGAATGATTAGGATCAGACCATCTGTGACAAGTCACAACACTTGTAACTATTCCACAAAGTGGGCCGCATACGTAGCGTTACCAAGATAAGGTATCCCTCCTATATCCATATACTACAGACCATTTTGGTTATCACTTAAGACATGACCCACTTGCATGTCACCACATATATGCTTAAGTTACATAAAGATAACCAGAGATTTTAGTTTATTGGTTTGTGATAAAGCAAATAAAACAACCATATGAGCAAAATCAAGAAGTGAAGTAAATATCATATATAATATATCATAAACGTTCGTACATACTATTTACAAACTATAGGACACGAGACTTTAGGGCA
Source organism: Benincasa hispida (assembly GCF_009727055.1). Taxonomy (NCBI): domain Eukaryota; kingdom Viridiplantae; phylum Streptophyta; class Magnoliopsida; order Cucurbitales; family Cucurbitaceae; genus Benincasa; species Benincasa hispida. The sequence goes on from NC_052357.1 coordinate 27,075,633, forward strand.
TCAACCCTAACACAAGTATGCCTCGATCGTTCAGCAAATGGTTCACAACTTGAACTCAAATGCAACGAACTGAATACAATCTCATCGAATGTCTAAATGAGCCTCGATCATAATCGAGTCCAATTCGATCCTCGAACGGATCAGGAACACTACCACAAGTATTACTTTGGTATTCTCGGTGTGAGAATCCTGAAGTTGTGGGCTCTGTATGATCTTGGATTGAGGAAAACAGGAGGTATATGATCGAGTAAGTGGGAGATGAATACTGTCTATTGTATAGACGATGTACTCAATTGTTTAGAAGATGCAACCTATCGTATAGACTTTGTTACTCGATCGTGTAGCAACGATCAAACGAATAACTATCGTATAGTAAACTCGTAGCTCGATCGTGTATCCTCTCAACGCTATCGCTTAGTAAAAACACTTTTTACTTGATAGCCTTTTTTGTGAGATTAATTCCGAGTGAATCATCATCTAATTTTAGAAAACTATTTTCCTTTTTATCTCATAGTTACCATAAAACTTCCAATAACCTCCCACTCAATTCGGTTATTAGAGAAAAAGAATAATTAATTATCATATAATTAATATGTTATAAATAAATATAATAACCAACTTATCATATTATATTTATAACCTATAGTTTTAATATTTCATCATATGAAATATATAAACCATAGTTCTTTTTCTATTTTATGGTATTTAATATAAATCATATTTATATTAATTTCTCCAATTAATGTATCTAATACATCATATCAATTATATCATATATAATTGAATTTCCTCTTGTTAATTTGAACATTTCAAACTAACCCAAAATCTGATTTTCAATTTGAACCCATTGAGCTACCAAGAGGACCTTATGGACCTGTAGCTTGAAGCTCCAACGGTACATGAATAACTAACTAAACTCTTTAGTCACGAGATCCACCATCCGTTAACTGTTGGTCACTACACTAAAGACCGGCAGTTGCACTCTTCACACTACAGATATATTTTTGTGTTCATATGACCAATCAGAAGTGCGATGACCCTTCACAAATCACTCGTAAATACAGCTGGGTCAATTTACCATTTTGCCCTTGTAGTTACGTCTAACTCCTCAAGTACCACTGATTCCTCTAATGAACAATAAGTCATAGTCATACTATGACTAAGTCCTCTCTTCCAAAGAGAGAGTGTGGCCACTATGTTTAAGACCTGAAATTAGCCCTTAAGGGAGCAATTTATCTACTTACCCCTACTTCGGGGAATGAGTGAATTTCCTCTTGTGTAGCTGAGTTCCCAGCTCACCAATCAGGCGAATCCCCAAAAAGGTAGGCTTGTTGAGTTGGCAATTTGCCACTCTCACCCATACTAATCAAAAGATCGCCCTCATGAGCAAGAGTTCCCAACTCACTTAGGATTAAGATCATGTGTCACACCCCACCCCAGATCACCCTCTTAGCCTAGAGAAGGGCGTGACTGCAGCAGTTATCAACCCTTAGGCTGACACTTACCGCCTAAAAACTCTTGCGGAATAACTCTGATACCAAATACAAATTATATGCAATGGGACGGCTGTAGGTTCATAAGTTATTAACTTAGAAACTTAATATGTTTAGAGTATTTACATCATTAGATTTAAAAGTCCCAAAACCCACAAACCCTAGTCCCTATATGAACAATAGTAACATGTGTACAATATTAACAGTAACCACCTAGCAAACGGTTACAAGTCTTTTGGTCCTTTAGTGGTAGAACAGATACTGAGCTGTCTTCAAGGGATTTAACCGCTACCTGTGGGGGGGAAAAACAAAAACATTTGAAAACGAGGTGAGCTTACGCCCAGTGAGTGATCGAGAAAACATAGTAAATTCTCATGCATAATTTCAGAAAATAGTTTTATCTGAAATATAAACTTTTGCGGCATATATATTTTCCAAGCGTAAATTATATAAAACTGTTTTAAACATAAAACAGTGAAATCATTTCTCAAGTCAAAGTACTGTATATCTGGTAAAATAATCCCAACACCAACTACTAGTCTCGAGAGAACCCTTTTGCTCAATCTCTGACTTTATTCACCTGTGGCCACACTAAGTACTACTACTCAGATACCTTCTCCTTGTACTTCAGTATCGAGCTACTAGGATACCTTCTCCAACGTACTTTAGTATCCCGTTGGCTTGGTACCTTCTCAAA
>NC_052357.1:27078387-27102887 GCF_009727055.1 Benincasa hispida
TAAGGTGAAGTCAGCTTACCGTTGATAAAGAGAGGATTAAACATTTGGTCATGCAGCCAAGTAGGTACTATCAATCCCACGAGAAATTTGAATGCCTATAAATAGGGAGTTAGGATTCATTTTTCAAATCACACAAAAATCATAAATTTCGTAGAGAAAGTAGAGGGTAGTGAGAGTTCAGAGGAATGTGTCAAATTTGGACGAAAGAGATCTTCCAATCTACTCATGGCATTTGGAGTGATTCCAAATCCATCTGAAATCTCTGGAAGTCTAGTTTTCAGAGTAGGGCTGCCAGAGGAAAAGGCTCAAAGGAACTGGGCTGGAGGTTGAGAAGAAGGCAGAAGGGTCAGACTGTCGATCTCAGTCTGAGCCATCTCTTGAAGATTTTGAGATTACGGCCAAACCACGAAATTTTGAACTGAAAGTTTTAGGGTAATTCCTAAGACATTTTAGAATAAGTTGTACAAGGGAGTATTTCCAAATAAGGTTTGGAACTATGAGTAATCTAAGTCGTAAGTTGAATCTGGATTCTAGGGGTGAAAAAGGGACCCGAGGAGCTACTAGAGTGAAAGTGTTCCTAAGAATTCGAGGTGAGTGGGCTAAAATGTTTTCGAACTAAAACACATTTTTTTAAACTTGTTTTGATTACAAACGTTTTTTTATTTAGAAAAGCATGTTTTGCGAAAAATAATTCTTCATGCCTACTAGTTTTTCTAAAGTGGTTTTCCAAGCAAGTTTGAATTGTGATTTGAACGCATGCATATTGTTGAAAAACTATTTACATATGTATGATGTTGATTTTATTCCAGCATGCGTTACCATCTTTTAAAGCCATGTTGTATATGTGTTTATACTGTATATACTTTAAAGAGAAAAGTTGTTTATTAAATTAGTTTTGGTAAAATGCGATGCCGAACGTACAAGGAGAAGGCATCCACCCAACTATATATCTGAAGTAAAGGAGAAGGTATCTATTGGTACTTGAAGTACGACCAATTAAAGCTCAACTTAAATTATTCAAGGAAAATCTACTTGACACTTAGAAATTTCCTTCCCCTTAACTTAGGATTTAACTTTCACTTAGTTAATTCCTTTTATCACTTGCTTAAGTAAGAAAAATAGAAATCCGGGTTTCACATCATCTCACCTATGGTCATCCTAGTAAGATGTAAGTCTCAATTATCAACGACATTATATAAAGAGACTAATCATCTCGTGGTCCAGTCTTATACAAACTCTTTGTATAGGATACCCCCGCTCGCATGTCTCCACATGAATGGTCAGGATCAGACCATTTGTAGCACTTTATAACACTTGTAACATCTACAGAACGGGTTGTATCTGTAGTGTCATTAGGATAAGGTATCCCTCATTTATCCTTATACTACAGATCATTTAGGTTATTACTTAAGGCATGATTCACTTGTATGTCTCACATACATGCTTAAGTTACATGAAATAATCACGAATCTTAGTTTATTGGATATGAGTAAATGCATATAAAATAACATTTATTTTATTAATAACAATGTGTACAAAAAGTTTACGAGACCACCGAGAGAATTAGGACACCAATCCCAACATTATGATGCTTGGATAGCAAAGATGGAATACTCATCAACATACCAAAAGTGCGATGTATTGATCGATTTGTATCCTAAATCCACATGTGTCCTATTACTTTTGTTGTTATCTGTGTCAAACCATTTACACTTGAATATAAAAACATGTCTTCTGTTCGCATATTGGAAATCTAATATTTCGTCTACGACACCGTAGAAATTGTTATCCACACTTCTGTTCCCACTTATCTCCCCAACCACTAGGACTCCACTATTTTGTGTAGCTCGACAATTATCACACTCTACAGTATGAAATCGTACCCCATTAACAATGCATCTATTGTAAGAGCGCACCTTAGATGAAGGTCCCATTGTAAGTGAAAAGAAATTATCTAAGAGATCTTCTCTCTCATGTCGTTGTAGAACTTGATATTTAATTATACATTAAAAATGACTACAAAAAATGAATCACCTCTCAACTTCCAATAGTATGTATACTTGATCTGAACCAATCGAGAAATTTTTGTTGATGTCTTCTATATAAGTTTGAGGCGTTTTGAGCTTCACGACAAATTAATCTCAAGTGTTGACTAGATAATTGATCATTAGAAAGTTATATTAAATAATTTATCTTAGAACTTAGAAATTTATAAAGTTTGAAACGTAGTTGCAATAATTTGTTATTTCTTTACAATTATTGAGAATGTACCAATGTGCGATACGCTTTTCCTCCACTGATAGTGTTCGTAAAGTTGACGACCCTAATGGTCATACTCTCTGCCTAAATAATTCATATTCACCAAATATCTCATGATCGAGAATGTTATCATCATTTCGTTCATCTCTATTGAATCTCATTTCAATCCCACTTAGATATCATAAGTAAAAGTTCCATTATTCATTCATTACATATGCTTCTGTTATAGACCCTCAGGACGTGATTTTTTCTGAACAATTGTTTTAATGTTCGTAAACTTGTTTCAATAGGATACATCTAACTGTAACTAACCGGACCCACCACTTTGGTTTCATATGGTAGATGAACAGCAAGGTGTACCATTACATCGAAGAAGGCAGGTGGGAATATTTTCTCCAACTTACAAAGTATGACTATGATGTCTGCTTGTAGTCTTTTCAAATCACTTACACGTATTATGCACATAAGTCGTGAAAGAATGCACAAAATTCAACAATAGCAGTGGATATGTTCTTCAGTAGGTATACTCGAATACCAATAGGGACTAGTCTATGAAGCAACACATGACAGTCATGTGTTTTCAGCCCCGATAACTTTTTATCTTTGTCATTCATACATCATGATATATTAGACACGAATCCATCAAGAAATTTCACTGATTTCAAATACTTACAAAACGAAATTCATTCACTATTAGTTAATGTGTACACTGCATATGGTTTTACAAATCTGTTATCGACCTGTATCAAGTGTAAGTCCTTTCTTATCTTCAAATCTTGTATGTCTAATCGAGCATTCGTTGTATCCTTTATCTTTCCTCCAATGTTTAACAATGTGCCCACCAAATTGTCGCATAGGTTTTTTTCAATATGCATTACATCCAATTTATGTCGTAACAATAATCTAGGCCAATATGGAAGTTGGAAATAAATACTTTTCTTAGTCCAGTTTAGAATTCATTTTCTTTTTTTTATCTTGCTTTAATGGATGTTTGCTAAGCACAGAAAAGTTCAACATATTTATTTGTTATAAGATCTCTTCTTCATTCATTACGATTGGAGGAGGTCTATGTTCAACTTTTCCATCATATTGCCTACTTTGACGCCAACAATGATTCTCTGGAAGATAACATCGATGTCGCATAAATGATATTTTCCCTCTTATCCCGAAGGACGAATTATCTTCTTTGCATATAGGACAAGCTTGATAACCTTTTGTACTCCACCTAAATAAGTCACCGTAGCAGGGAAGTCATTAATAGTCCACAATAAGGTGGCATAGAGTTGAAAAAACTCACCAATAACAGAATCATAAGTTTGCACACCAATAGTTCATAAGTCTTTCAATTCTTCAATCAACGACTGCAAGTAAACATCTTCCTTTCCAGGAGATTTTGGACCAAGTATGAGCAAAGACATGAAGAAGTTTGTTTCTTTCATGAATTTCCAAGGTGACAAATTATAAGGGATTATCACCACATGCCACATATTATAAGAAGTACTCATATTTCCAGACGGATTGAACCCATCTAAAGCTCATCCCAAATGAACATTTCGGGGATCTAAAGTGAAATGAGAAAATTCACGATCAAAATGTTTTCGCCCCTCTGCATTAGCTGGATGTCGTAACACATCCTCTGTTTAAACTCGTTTATCTTTATGCCATCTCATGTCGGAAGCGCCTTCTTTTGAGGCAAACAATCGTTTTAATCTCGGAATCAATGGAAAATGACGCAATACCTTATGTGGTTTTTTTTACCCTTGCCATCATTAACTTTTTATCGAGACTCACCACAAATGGAGCATTGTTGCAAATCTGAAAAATTCTTTCCAATACAATACACAATCATATTTGCACACATAAATAGACTCATAACCTAGGCCTAAATCATGTCATTTTCGCTTAGTTTCATAAAAGGAAGTAGGTATAGTGGTGCTAGCTGGAAATGTTGCTTTTAACAATTCCAGCAACATGTCAAACAATTTGTTACTCCAGTCATTGAGAACTTTGATATGCATCAACTTCACTAAAAAGTTTAAGGATGAAAATTGCAAACAACCAGGATATAGTTCATTATGTGCTTCGGTCATTAAATCCTTGAATAAGTTCGTGGCATCTCTTTCTTGACTATTAGAGGACATTTCATTCTCAATCTCTTATTCATTTGCATCTTCGTTTTCAATTAGAATTTGTAGATCGTTTATAAGATTCAACATCTCATTTTCTTCATCAAAATTACACTCTATACTATCTACTTCAACGTTGTGTATTGAATGAGTTGTATGACTTTCAAAACCTCTAAATAAGTTAACTGGCTCTCCATGATATATTCATTCACAGTATGAGGGAGATATGATGTTAACAGATGTCGCTCCACAATATCTAATTTTTCTCAAATTGAATTCATACAATTCTTGCATGGACATCTTATTCGTCCGGATTCATTAACATGAAACTTCGCCACATCTAAAAACTGGGATATTCCTTCTCTATACTCCACTGATAACTTATTCCTTAGTTTGATCCATTCTTTATTCATCCTTAAAAATAAACCTTTTCTGACCAACTTGTAATCCAAAACAATAACCTATATTAACTAAAATGTCAAAAGTTCATATCATCACATCCAAATTGTTTACCAAACATATATTCCATGAAATGTAAGAAGAAACAAGAAGTTGATCGACTTTAATCTCTAAGAATAAGAATGTGATCATGTATAAGCATAATAGTAAAACCTCATCAAACTAAATGTGTGAATATCCAAATATTTCAGTTAAATGATTAAGCTTATTTGTTATTAAACTCCAAAGTTGGTTAACTAAGAAAGCTATGTGCTAATACTGAATTATAAAGTTATCAAATTTATTTGAAAGGGGAAAAAAGATCAAGAAGAATAAATTATAGTGGGTTATTGCAGCACTTCAAACCTCTATCTTGAACACATAAAATTTCAAATCCTATCACAAAATTCTGGTCTAGTAGATATATGATAGAGAAAATATTGTCACTAATTTGGTTATTAATATATATTACCATATGGGATTTTAGGGTGGAATAATGATATCATTTCTCTATAGCAATCTTCACCTCATTATATATTCTTTCCTTTCTCAATGGTCAAAAACTTATATCTTAAAAAACAAGAGGACAAAAAGCATAAATAACAAATAAGACAATTTATTATAGGACAAGGATAAAGTCTATTCATAAATCTTGGAAGGCCCTTAAATTAATTAACAACAAATCAACAACGAAACTAAATGAAAAAAACGGCGAAAGAAGACATTATCGACGGCGGCGAAGCTCATTGAACAGGCGGTAGAGCTGGTCGAGCGGGCGGCGGAGTTGGTCGACGATCTTTCTCTCAACAGCAATGGCAAAGGACGACCTCTCTCTCAACAGGGCAGCGGTAGACGACGCCTCTCTCTCTCAACAGCGGCGGTGAAGGACAATCTCTCTCTCTCAAAAGCGGCAGCGGTGGACAACCTCTCGGTGGCAAACAGACAGACTCTCGACAGCAAATGGACAACCTTTCTCTCAATTTCGCCTAAGGTTTAGGATTTGGAGAAGAAGAAGGCAGATGATCTGCCTTCTGCACGATCTGGGTTTTTATACCAGATCTCTCGACAGCCCTCAATAACCTTCGGAAGATCAGAAACTCCCGACGAATAAATAACTCATCGGGAGTTATTATAACTCCTAACGGGTAATGTCTCACCGTCGGGAGATAGTTTCAATCTCTCGACGACTAGTATACGTCGTCAGGAGTTGTTTCTAACTCCCGACACATATCTTACGTCGTCATGAGTTGTTTCTAACTTCTGACACGTCTCTTACGTCGTCAGAAGAGACCCTATCTCCCGATGAAAGTTTTAGGTGTCGGGAGAGCCTCTTTTTCTTGCAGTGATAGATAACAAAGGAAACAATTTGGAGATGGAAGTAGTGTTCATAGGCTTAATTTTCAAAAACAAAAACAAAACGCAAAATGGTTACCAAATGGGGCCTTAATAATCAAATAATAATAATAATTAAATTATTAATTACAAGTATTTATAAAATGAGTAATTTATAACAAAAGTGACATAATTTGATGGAACAATTTGATGAATTTATATAATTAAGATTTATTAATTAATAAAACAATCGAAATTGGTTTGAGAAAATAAATATAACATTTTGTGATTAAAAATTAATGATTATAATTAATCAATGATAATCTAATTATAATTATTAAAAAATAATACCATAAAATATTAACCGTAATAATAATTAATTAACTACATATATAATTTATTAATGAACTAATAGTTTTAGTGCATCAATTCTTTACGGTTTATTTTAAAAAATAAGTGTGGGTGTGTATATATATAATCATATATATATATATATATATATATTATATATATATATAATATTATGAACAATTATTTTAAATGACAAAACTGTTAAAAATATTTACAATAATAGCAAAATATCACAATCTATCTATGATAGATCGTGATAGACAACGATATACTACTATTTGTGTCGATCATGAACACAAGTAGATACAAATAGTAGTTTATCATTGTCTACCACAGTCTATCACAGATAAACTATGATATTTTGCTATTATTTGTAAATATTTTTTGTTCATTTTCTTATATTTGAAACAGCCCTAATTATATATTAAATTCTTTTCTTAAAAAATAATTTATGTTTCAAAAAATAATTAATTAACTTAATTCAAATATTAATAATTTAAATTTTAATATAATTTTCCTAAATTATAAATTTTTATTTTCATATATTAATTAATTTAAATTAATTATTTTTAAAAAAGATTATTAAATTTAATTTTAAGTAATATATAAAATAAATTAATAAATCCATATATTAAAAGATGAGAGAGGGTGGGAATAAAAGAAACCCACGGTTTTGGATGGGTATAATTCATGGGTATAAAGGATGCATGGGAATAGCTTATTCCTATGCCTAAAATATCAAAACTTATACAAAACAAGGGGATGGGTATCTAATTAATTTTTATCAATACATTGAATGATAATTATTGCTTAATTAATTAACTTATTAAAAATATATAAGATTTTCATGCTTAATTTCATAAATTAAATACAAACATAATTTTTGTTCATAAAATTCTGATAGCATTTCCCATGCACAACTAAACACAATCATATTTGATTCCCAGACATCCTATTATTCGGTATCATATTCTCAAACCTCCTTTATTCCCATGCATCCATAAAACCTTAAACCAAATTGCCCTTTAGTTCATAATATAATGGAATAACTAAGAATATTTGTATGGATGCCCAAAAATTGAGCCCAAAATGGCAAATGACCCAAAATTTTTAAAAAAATGCCAAATGACCTTCTGCTAATGTCATAGATGAGTGAAGTTACAAATGTGTTCTTTAGATTTATTTCTCTGTTGCTCTTTTCTTCTTCTGTAGCGTGACCTTCGACCTTTCTTTTTCTTTTTTCTTTTCCTTTTTACTTTCTCTTCTTCTTCTCCGACGGACGAACTCGACAAAAATCTTTTATTTCTTGTTTTGTCAATGATGCTCATGACTTTTCTCTGACCAACTTTAGTAAAACCAAAGTTGATAAAACCAAATGAAGCGAGAGAGAGACTGAGACTGAAAAAGAGCGAGACCGTGACCGAGAGAGAGCGAGAGCGAGACCGAGACCGAGAGAGACCGAGACCAAGACCGAGAGCGAGAGAGAGTGAAAGGGAGATAGAGCCAGAGAGAGAAAGGGAGAGCAAGAGAGAGAAAGAGACGAAGTGTGGGAAAGAAAGAGACAGAGAGTGAGAAAGAGAGAAAGAGAGAGAGTGAGAAAAGAGAGAATTGGGCCGACAGAGCAAAGAGAATTGAGTTGAGAGAGAGCGAGAAAGAGAAAGAGAGTGAGAAAGAGAGAAAGAAAGAGAGAGAGCGAGAGAGAGAGAGAAAGAGAGAGAGCTAGAGAGAGCGAGATACTTTTTTGTGCACGCACGAGTGTATTTTGGTAATTCCACCTGAATTTGACGTCAACAAAGGGTCATTCGGCATTTTTTTTTTTCAAAAATTGGATCATTTGATATTTTCGACCCGATTTCTGGATCATTCATACAAATTCCCTGAATAACTAATAAATTCATTGATGAAGAATACATATTTTTCTGATTTTTTTAGGGAACCCTTTTGGAGAGAAAAACCTTAAAACTGATTATTTCTAATGATTCAATTAATAGCATTTTGGAGGATAGTAAAAAAGCTGAAGAAGACTTTTAGAGGCTTATAAGCAAGCATTAGATTTTACTTTCTAATGTATTTTTAGTTTCTATTCTTCTTTTTGTTTGTATTGATGTTTATTATTTTTTTGTGTTGTGGTTTGTTTTTGGTATATGCAAAAGGTCAAAGGGAGTTGCTTGACGACTTGCAGAAAGAATTGAAAAGAGCATGGATACAGTTGTTCGAACCAGAGAGATATAAGGAGTTGTTGCGAAAATATTGGTTTAGTATCATGGTATGATAACCCTAATGGAGTGAATAAAATTTAATTATTTTCTTTTAGTTTGCTCAATTTGAACTAATTAATACACTTTTTAAAGCAATGTATAAAAATTCTAATTAATGCCAATAAGAGCGTAACTCAACTAGCATAATGTTCATACTATCAACCTCGTGGTTTGAGGTTCGATTCTCCCACCCTATACTTTAATTACAATACCTCTTCAAAAAAAAAGTCTAATTAATGCTAATAATAATATTGATAAAAGAAAATTATGGAAAAATAAATTCAATTAATCTTAATCACCTAGCAAGAATAATTTAGAGTATGCAACTAAAATGAATTGTAATACTAAATAGGAAAAGAATTAGAGAAGAAAACATCAAAATTAATTTTATAGTGATTTTGTTAAACTCGACCTACTCCACTCCCTAAGCGCCATTTTGGATATTTGAGTATAAATTTCTTTCGACGGATCTTTCCACAAATTAAGAGCAAACCCTATTGATCCTCTCTATAGAGTTGGGATCAAACTGTTACAAATTAGAAATTTTAAAGAACACGTGATAACTCTCGATCCTTAAATATACAAATTTTGAGTTCACACAATCTATTTCTTATAACACAATAAAAAAAATTCTCTATAATGAAATGGGAAGAAAGAAAATCAAGAGCTCCAAGAGAGTTGAGGATTGTAAAAATGTAAATAATAATAATAAAAAAAAAATGTGTTGCAGAAATTTGGAGAAAATGAAGTTTAAAAAAGAGAGGAAAGATAAACATCATATTTTAATTTGGACCATTGAGTTAAAAGGAGAAATCAATAATGAGATTAATACGAAAAAGAGAAAAAAAAAAATTATATATATATATATAGAAGTGGAAGATTTTTTTTCAAACACCAACAAATACGTACCTGAAAATTCAAAGACTATATTTATAATTAACCTTAATTTATATTATTCATATTTTGGATGGATGGAATTACATCTATTCTCAAACCATGAATTGTGTGTAGTAGGACATAACTTGTGAGATAGAAGTAACTTAGCTTCAATCTACTACATCTTTTATATCTTTCAAGATACCTAAATCTCACGTGCAATTAAATTATTATAAATTTATTTAAATTATTTAATCTTAAGTTTGTCAAAATGTAGACAAAGTAGGTAAAATAAAATCAAAGAAAACCAAAAAGTGTTGAAGGGCAAGAGTGATTGGTGTTATATCAAAGAGCACTAAACTCCTTTTTTTTTTTTTTTTTACCAACAATTTAACCTAACTCAATTAATTTCAAATTTCAAAGCTAGGTAGGTTGAGTTGTCAAATGATCGTTTAGTAAGCTAATTGAAATATAAATAGAATTCAACGGACATAAAAGATATATTTTGACTATGAGATCAAGTTAATAATCTATCGACTTAATTTGATTCTAAACTTATATCTAGCTTTTTTTCAGTATAATTTTGTTGAGAAATAATGAAAATGTGTAGGTCTTTTGAAGCACCAATTTTATTATTATTAAATATGAAATTAAGTTCATAGTCGTCAATGCCGAGTTCTAAATTGTGAAAAATTATACTACATACTTATGAATAATTATGTTTTGATTTTTTTTTTTTTTTTAAGAATTTGAAATTGGATATATTTATTTAAGGTTGTTTGGTTTGTGTTGCAAGAACTGTCTTACTGAATTTCTAATAGGATGTCTCTTGAAATGTCTCTCACGATGTCGATTTTGTAGAATCTTTTCCTTATCTGGAATATTCTACACTGTTATTTCTTTGGGGAGTTTTCCTTATTTATGGTCTATCGAATTTGAATGAGATTATTTTCCTTCCTTCCACTGTATGTATTTAAGAGTAAGATGTTGTCTTGCTAAGGTTGCCACTTTTATGGATAAAGAGAAGTATGCGATTGTGTATTGTGTCAAACAACAAAGACTCTGTGACTCGAGAGTTCATATTGCAAGAAGTTTAATCAGTATTTAGCAGCATGTTGTATTGTTGTTATTGAATGGTTTTTTTAATCAATCTTGAGAAGAAATTCTTGACCTTTGGGAAAGCTTAAGGCATCATTAGTAAGAAGGGATTCTCATCCTTAGGGGGATCCTAAAGTAACATTGATTGAGAAGATGTTCTCAAACTTAGGGGAGCCTAAATTTATCAAGTGGAGTGGTCTTCATTTGAAGGTGAAAAGATAAAGCATTGGTGAGAAGGTGTCTCAGAGACACTTAAGGAGAACCTAAGTGATTCTTCACTAATATTCACATACGTAAAAGGAACCTAAGTTATATTGAGAAGGAGTCTCATATTTAGGGGAGCCTAGGGTAGCAATAATAAGTTAGGCTCTACATGTGTTATTGTAATCTCCTCCTCCTTTATTTCACCGAACTGGATTATCAAACTTTGTTTGTTAAATGTTTATTTTATCGTTGGTACTTTATTTGTTGTTATTATGATTGCCAAGACTATTTGTGAAACATTTTTGTTCTTTGTGGTGGATCACCTTAATTTCATTTTTAAAATAAAAATACATACCTATTATTTAAAAAAAATTAATAGAAAGTTAAAAAGGAAATACTTGTATGAAACTATTTTAAAATTTTGTTGGGGAATTAAAAGAATAATAATACATTAAGTAAAAATATAATTAGATGTATGTCAAATTGAGCATAACTCAACTGGCTTATATTATCAATCTGAAGTCAGAGATTCAAATTGTGTTTACTTGTTATTCTATTGTTTCTTTTCAAGTACAATAATTTGTATTGAGTGAATTCGAACATTTGATTTTTTAATCAAACGTGTATATTTTATATCAATTAAGTTATGCTCATGTTAATATTTTTATTAGATCTATATTCTGGATTTTATTAGAGAGAATTTAATATTAACATTAAATCTTTACTATATTAGATTAAATTCTAACTTTAATTGATAGATAGTAATCTCTCTTCGAAATCAAATTATGAATATGATTTAAATGATACAGAATTCAACAAATAAGAATTATATATAAAACACCCAAAATATTTTTTTTTCTATGAAAAAAGTACCTATGAACCCAAAGTATGAACCAAAAAAATAAAGTCTAAACCTAATTAAAAGTCATCCTAAACACCACTTTAATTTAAATCATTTTGATTTTGATTAAATTTTAATTTTAGTCTCTGATTTTAACTTTGTTTTACAATTCAATCTCTTTCTTTGATACAACGAAGAGATAATGAAATTTGAACCTCCAACGTTCAAAGCATTATATATCAATTATTATTGAGTTAGGTTCACTTTAGCTTCACAATTCAATGTCTTGATTACAATTATTTCACTTATTTTGATGGTATAATTTTCTAAAATATCTGTAACGTTAACCAATAACATTAGCATATGTGGCACAGTGTATTTGATATAGAAAAGAGAGATGGTTATCTAGCATTTTAAAATAAATTACACATAAAAGGGTCAAACTGATTGACTTTTATTAGACACTTTGTATTAAAGCTTGAATTTGGTAAAAGGAAAAAGAAAACATTAGAAAATTAAGTGGGCTTTTTATGTAAAGAGAAAAAGGGTCATGTAAGAAAAAAAAGAATAGATTTTAGGACTAAAATTTTTAAAGATGTGTGCAATAAATTCCAATTCTCTTCTACATAAACTTTTTATAATTGGCACTAGAAAATATATATTTAATTTTATTTATTCTTAACCTAATTTAATCCTTATTATGCCATTAATTAATTAAAAAAATGTAAGTTTGTTTTTGTAAAACCTAGGTCCAAGATTCGACGCATGATGATTCAAACATTTTTTATTGTCCATTTTGGACATAAATCCTAATGACTTTTGTTTTTTGTTCCACTCAAAGGACCTCATACCAATAGAGATAGTCATCATCATTCCCAACAATTCTCTAGTATTCTTACAAATTAGGCACGTTATCTGCTTGTCTTGAACTAACTATCCTCACAAACACCTCACGAGGTCTTTATTCTTAAGAGGTCAACGAACATAAAATTACTCCAAGCTAAACACAATTAATTTTGGAGTTCTTATGATTGATCCAACCAAAAGGAATTTGCACCTTGATATAGATAGTTACTTTCAACTCTTTAAGCCTTTTTTAAACTACACTTTCATATAGTCAGATCTCTCATTCGGATATGATTTGAGTTAATTCATGTAACCCTTTTAAAAATATCAGAAATATTATATTTAAAGTTTCATACTGAATTATAAATACTACAATGAATATTTAAATTTAAATTATAGGAACTAAATTCAAAACTACATCAATTATGTAGATTAAAAATCTATCTATTTCTTTAACTTTCCAATTTTTTTTTATTATTATTTTTACATTTACCATTTTAAGTTTCACTTAAATTTGTCCTTCTTTGTGGGGGAAAAAATCATTGTCAATGAGGATGGAGTATCACATCAAATTCAACTTTATGCACTACATAATTTTCAAATCAAGATAATTTATTAAACATTTACTAATGTCTTTTTTCCATGTTTTAGTTTAGAATTTTGACTAAATTGCAATGTATGGGACAATAATATTTTAGTTGTGTGATATATTTGTTTCTAAAAATGGAGATATGAGCTTGGATCATTGCCAACGTCACTTACCATTCCCCCACCAACATTCATTTAATTTACAAAATAAGTTTAATATATATATTCCATTAATAACACTATGAAAATTATATCTAAAACGTTGGATTGTATCAATTTAAACTTTAAATTTTTATTAGTAAACCAATTTAGACTAATTTATAACTATTTTGATTACTTAATTTCATGTAAAAATCAAATCAAAGTTACAAGAATTCATAAAATTATTTTTCTTCTAAAATTCCTACGAAGTAATAGAAAATATATCTTGTTATTCTTTCTAAGCAAGTATAAATTAAATTAGCATTAACGTAAGCTTACTTTAGTCAATATGAATTATTGAAATCTTGTTGGAAGTTCTAACTTTTTCATAATTATGATTGATTCCATAATGGTTGATCTTAATGTAGTCATATATACCTATGTACTCTAACAAAAACTAATACAGAAACATATCTAAGGTGTATTTGATTTAACTTTTCAAATTATTTAATTTTAGAAAAAAATGAAATATTTGACAACCATTTAAAATAGTAGTTGAAACATTTTTAAACTATATTTTAAACCATTTTTATCAGAGGGGTTTAAATAAAAATGATTTAAAAAAAAATACTTTTTTTCTCTA
This sequence comes from Benincasa hispida, assembly GCF_009727055.1. Taxonomy (NCBI): domain Eukaryota; kingdom Viridiplantae; phylum Streptophyta; class Magnoliopsida; order Cucurbitales; family Cucurbitaceae; genus Benincasa; species Benincasa hispida. Next base: position 27,092,389 of record NC_052357.1, read on the forward strand.
ATCTTTCTAAACAAACTCATTTAAGATGGGTAAACTGATTTTTCTTAAAGTAGGGAGATTTTCAAAATAAGAAAAACTATTTACATAAAATAACAAAATTTCAATCTTCTTTGATAAAGACTGATAGAAGTCTATCAGTGTCTATCAGTAATAAAAATTTATAGAAGTCTATCAATAATAAACGTCGATAGAAGTTTATCAGTGTCTATCAATTTTTTTTTTTCTATTTCTATAAATAATTTGTTATTTTTTCTATAGGTGGAAATTTCCCCTTAAACTATTGACAAACCTCCTTTAATTTAATGACCAAATTAGACTTTGTAGATAGGTAAAGAAACATTCATAATTCACCACTTACACCTCCATTATTTGTCCAAAAGTTTGCTATTGGATTTCCACCTACCTTTTGAAAAATCTTAAGTACATAAACATATAGGTTTGTACTTAATGATATATTTATAAATCTAAAGTACATGAATATAATAGGTTTGTGCTTAATGATATATTTATACACCTTTACCTTTTAGCAATCATATAAGATATTGCATTGCTTTATTAATGTTTATACACTTTGTTTTGTAAAAAAATATGCTTTAAATATGTTAGATAGTTTTTTCAACCACTCAATTTAAACTTTATTTAGTTTTTTAATACAAATTTTTATTTAGATAAGATATTTATGTTATATATTGGTTTATTTTTTCTTCATCTCAAATCACACCTACATAAATAAAAATAAAGACAAATATCAATATCCCTTGATTTTGAGAACTGTATAAATTTAAATCATAAATTAATAATTGTATCATTATAAACTTTTAACTTGAGATTTGTATCAAATTAAACCTCAAACTAATAATTATATTAATTTAAATCCTAAATTTTCATAAATATATCCATATAAATCCCAAACTTTTATAAGTCATCCATATTTAATTTAAAAAATAACATACAAAATATTTTGATATATTTAAAAACAGCTCTTTCATTAACTCATTCGTATCTGATATATGGTAAAGTTTATTGAAAGATAATGCAACTAAAAAAATAGATAAATGGTGCAACACGTAAGTTTGGGGTTACCTCATTTGATTTTCTTTTTTCCAAAAATATAACAATTTTACCAGTTTTTTTTTCCTTTCAAATAATGGCTTTATAATCATTATCAAGTCATGTAGGAATCATTAATGAATTTCTCCTACAAATATATTATATTCGTTTTTTTTATAAGGGATTTTTTTCAAATTTAGAAAATTAGATAAATTATGTATAAATATAACAAAATATTACTATCTATCAAAGGTAGACCATGATAGAAATTGATCAGTGTCTAATAAATATTTATTGCAGTCTATCGTTCCGTGATAGATATCTATCGTAGTCTATCATTGTCTATCACTGATAAACACTAGTCTATCGAGGTTAGAGGTTTGATTCTCTCATCTTACACGTTTGCCAATGTGAGTGTAGCTCAACTGACATAGTGCTCGTCAGTGTTTTAAAAAACCCTCTTAAGCGCAAGCCTAGGCGTGCCTAGGCCCAAGCTATAGGTCTGGCACCTCGTTTTGAAAAAGCGAGACTCACAAAATATTGCACGCTTTAGGCATGTGCCTGCCTAGGCCCAAGCTATAGGTCTGGCACCTCGTTTTGAAAAAGTGAGACTCACAAAATATTGCACGCTTTAGGCATGTACCTTTTTGAAGTCCTAAGGATCAAAGCCCTGCGCCTTGGGGTTTTTCAATTATTTTTAAAAAATAGTAATAATTAAGGAGTTTCCTTCTTTATTAACTAAAAGAATCAAGTTTACCAAAACTAAATGCAAAATTTCTTATGTTTTTTGTCATTTTTTTCCATATTTCCACTTCAATTATACTCTCTCTTTTTAATGTAACATTTTCATATATAGTGCGTCACAAAAAAAAAAAAAACCTGCACTTTTTTGTGCGTCTTGCGCCTAGGCTATAGAGGATCATTGCGCCTTGAGGCGCCTTGGGCATTTAAAAACACTAGTGCTCGTACTATCGACCTTAAGATTAGAGGTTCGATTCTCCCATCTCATACTTTAATTTCAATACTTTTGCAATATATATATATATATATATATAACCATTTAAAATATCCTTTTTATAATGCTATAATTTCAGTTACCTTTTAACTTCTAAATCATTTAAAAGGTTTAGAAATAATTTTTAAAGAAAATCATAAATTAACTAATATAGGACTCATTTGATAAGCATTTGTTTTTTTAAGAATATTGCCTTCTCATAGTTTTGTTAGTGAAACATTTGAACTTATGGTCAAAATCTCACAAATAAAAATAAGTTTTTAAAGACAACAATTTTTTAAGTTCAAGCATTTGCAAAAAGAAAATAATTAAACTCATAAATGTTAGTGATGCTTATAAATTTATAATTTTTAGAAATCAAAAATAAAATTCAAATAGCACACATAATGTATGGTACTAAATCCACAACAAATTTAAATATTGAAGAGTCTATTCGGTAACTATTTGATTTTTTATTTTTGTTTTTGAAAATTAAGTTTATAGATACTATTTTCAACCTTCATTTTTAATTTGTTATCTACTTTTTATTAATAATTTAAAAAATTAAGACAAATTTTAAAAATAAAACAGTAACTTTTATAAACTTTTTTTTGTTTTTGAAATTTGACAAAGATTTTAACCATTGTACTCAACAAATATGCAAATCATTGTAAGATATGGAAAGAAAATAGGTTAAAATTTTCAAAACCAAAAACAAAAAACAAAATGATTACCAAATAAGGCCTATTAACATATTGGTGTAGTACTAAAATTAATTATTCTAACATATTTTCGAAGCCTTGACGAAAAAAACCAAAAACAAAAGTATCTTTATTTTTTATACCTGTTGTAACTATTTGGGTTTTTTATTTTTAAGTAAACGAGCAGTTTTTAAAACTTAATTTTTAGAACTTTGAATTTGGCATAAAATTCAATTCTGATATTTTAAAAAAAATGAAAATCACCGGAGAAAGTTAAAAAGAGAAAATTAGGCTTAATTTTCCATCACTAAAAAAAAACAATAAATGAAATGGTTGGCATCTTTATTATTACTCTTGTTTTATTCTCAAGTATCATCTTAATTTATTTACTTCTTTTCCAATGTGAATGCACCATCAAAATATATAAAATAAAGATGAAGATTGAAACTATAGTATATTTACTTTATTTTAGGACGGAGTAAAGTTTGTGGGTAGCACGTATACTTCTTTTTATATATATTATCATATTTATATTGTTTTTTTTAAGATAAAATTTACCAAAGTTTAACTAATTAAAGTACTATTATATTGATAAATGAACACAATAATGTTAGATGATATATATTGAATCTATCTTCATTAATCAACTTAAATTTTTAGGTCAATCGACAGTGTCTTAACTTGATATCAGAGCAAAATTTAGATCACTGCATGATCCGTCTGAGAATAGATATAATTATGTTATAAGAGTTACTCGTTGTATTTATGATAGTAATAATTCCTTTCATCTTTTTGAAATAATATTTGACGGTTGATTTAATAATTTAATTGATGTGAATTATTTTGAGTTGAGTTAAAATTTTAGTCTTTTAATTTTTTTTTTTTTAAAAAAAAAACTAATATCTTAAGAAGAATATTATATAGTGTATGAAGTCAAAAAAAAAAAAAAAAAAAAAAAAAAAAAAAAAAAAAAAAAAAACTTCAAACTTGTCTCTTAAGGGTGTAGAAATTGCCTTAAATGTTTAATAATGTCATGTTATTATATATTTTTTGTTTTGATAATGTTAACGTAAGTTATTGTTTATGTTTATTCCAATTATGTATGAGTGGTAATTCTCTTTGTTAGTATTTTATATTTCTTTTTCTGTATTTTCCTTTTTTATATTCTTAGTATGTATTTAGTCTTTCATTCACTTTTGTAAAGGTTTTGATTATTCAATAAAATACACAAAAGAATATATAACATATGTGTATTCTCCATAATTATTTAAATTAAATAATAATGTGATATATATTTATAAGAAAAATTTTTACAGATAGAAAAAATGTCAAATAAAAAAATACTGATAGACTTCTATCAAAATATATCACATAGTACGAATGATAGACTTCTATACAATAGACACTAATAGACTCTTATCAATCTCTATAAAATAACAAGATTAATTTTTGTTATTTTGAAGGAAGGAGAAGAAGAAGAAACATAGGGTGTGACATGACGAGAGAATCGGGAGAACAAGAAAATATAAATAAAATAAAGAACGTGTTTAAATACGTCACTTTATTCTAACTTTCTACCTTTCATTTCTATAATTTAATGTAAAGAAAAGAAAATATATTTAGTCCAAAATTTTTTATGCAGTTTTTATTTGATCTCTAAATTTTAAAATACTATGCTCAAGTTAATTTTATTTCAATTTAGTCTTCAGAATTCAAGATTTACACTTTTAACTTTTATTTCTTACTAAATACTCATTTTAATATCGGACTTTAATGTCTATTAATTAATGTAAAATAATTATAAAGTGAAATTTTAAAATTAATTTTAGTAGTGATGAAAAAATAGTAAAACGAAATTAATTATAATTCTTTTAATTTTTTAAAATTAATTAATAACATTAACGTAAAAAATTGAAGTAAATATTTAATAAAAATAGTCATCAGTATAAATCTTAAAATATAGAGATCAAATTGTAACAAAATTGAAATCACAAAAAGATGGTCACATTTTATAACCTAAGGACGAACAATATATTTTTTCCCCTTTAATCTAGTGCACCATGTCCCAATCAACCAATATTAATTTACTCAACAAGAAGCAAGATCATCACATTATGATTTAAAGTAACAATATGTTAACTATTGAGATTACATGAGGATGTTTTTCTGAGAATCAAGGGGGAGTCTAACAAGCTGCTGCAAATAATGATCAAGCTGGGCAGATAGTGTGAAAGAGGATAATGATATAGCCAAATATTTTTTTGCATAAGACACACCCTTGAGGATTGAGATTCAATTGTGGATTGGGTCCAAATGAAGAACTTAACCTTCTTGGGCGTTAAATTGGACCAGAGTATCTGGATTGAACGCAACAACCACACTTGCAACCACATCGAACAACTGGAGACCCATATGTGAGAAACTATTATTTATTTGACGGTCTCTTGGAGTTCAAAACCTAAGTTGTTTTGTAATTATGATATAACTTCTATTGCTCTAAATTGGAAGGTTTTCCTCTAGCCTTCCCACATTATAAACTCTCATGTACATTTTTTTTTTAATGCAATGAAGCTCCTCCTTTTGGGTCCAAAATGTGATGAGAGCACTACGAAAGTGTCACCGTAGTTAAGATGTTCTGGTGCGTCTATTGATTCCATTCTCTCCCAATAGTATCTTGTTTAAAAAAAAAATACATAAAATCTCACTTTTCAAATTTTATTAAGATATAATTTAAATTAACAATATTAACATTACTTACCTATAATTTAACCTAATATCACTTTAACCCCATTGGTCAAATGTAAGGACCCTATTTAATTGACAAAAACCAATAAGGACATGTGTCGGCAAATATTTTATTCCCTATAGTTTTAACAAACATGACAACATTATATTTGACTTTATCATTCAAAAGTGACAAAAAAAAATGTCATTTATACGAGATATATATATATAAAATAACCAAAGAGAGAGGTATATATTATATATATATAAATACATAGGGAAATAGGTTTTGCAAAGAGTTAGAAAACTGAAGAAAATGGGGAGAGCTCCATGCTGTGAAAAAGTGGGACTTAAGAGAGGGCCATGGAGCTTTGAAGAAGATCAAATTCTCATCAAATTCATTCAACTCAATGGTCATTCTAATTGGAGGGCACTTCCCAAAAAAGCTGGTATATAATTTAATTTACCAATCATATAATTTATATATATATAATATATATATTATATATATATATATATATATAATATTTGTTTCTATAGTAATTAATTAATATCTTGAATTATGAAAAAGGGGTTTCTTAATTTTTGTTTGTAGGTTTATTACGGTGTGGAAAAAGTTGTAGACTTAGATGGACAAATTATCTAAGGCCAGACATTAAAAGAGGAGATTTCACCCATGAAGAAGAAGAAACTATTATCAATTTGCATCAGTTATTGGGAAATAGGTGCTTTTTTTTTCTTTTTTTACTTAAATTATATTAACATATATTTGGAAATGGGAATTTCTATCTCCTATATGTATATTTCTTTTCTTTTCTTTTCTTTTCTTTTTCTCTTTTTTAGGTTAAGAATGGTCTTAATTGGTTGAATTAGGTTCAAATTGGTGGTCTTTTTCCTTTTGGTTAAAATTAAACCTACTAATGAGAAATAGCAAAAAATCAGTGAAACAAATGGATAGGATAGTTGCATTAAAAGTGCTATAAAAATTTAGTGGACATCATTACTAATTCAACTCTAAAGTTAGAAGACACAGAAAATTGGACTAGTTATTTGATTCAAATTTAATCATACGTTAATTTATGGGTTATTTCTAAATATAGAAAAATAAACCAAAATATTTATAAATATAATAAAATTTTACTGCGTCTATCTATATCATGATAGACACAGATAGTAGTCTATCACAGTTTATTATGATCTATCGCAGATAGACTGTAATATTTTACTATTATTTATAAATATTTTTAATAGTTTTGTCATTTAAGATAATTTACCTTCATTTATTTGATATACAAATGTAGTTGTCCTTTTATTTTTCTTCTTCTTATTATTATTATTTGACAATGTAGGGAGAGTAAACTGAACCTCTAATTATATTAAAGTTGATTATACATGTGTTTATATCTGTTGAATTAGATTCATTTTAACTTAAATGTCGTTGCAGTTTAATGAACAAAGAGTCAAAGTAGTGTAAAAAAAAAAAATTTTTTCTTTTTTTAAATTACCACCCTACTAGAAAAAAATGTCATTTAAAAAAAATACAATTTGGAATGATGATCAACTTCAAAAGATTGATTTTTTTAAAAAAAAAGATTGAGCTATGTTGTATCAAAATGGCTTGGACACTTCTTAATAACATTAGGAATATAATTAACATCTGGTAATACAAAGTATACAACAATCATAAAGTTTTATAAAAGCATAATGAATAAACTAAAAATAGAACATTCATGAATTATAAGAAATGAGAATACAAACTCAATTTAAACTAGTGTTTAAAATATGAATGGAATTAAAATTATAATTTAACTTAGTTATGATTATGCATATATATATATTTAAACATGTGAGGATTCTGCAAAGATTCTTTTGTGTAAGATTTTTAATTAGCTAACCTACAAAATCAACCTTGTTTTCTTCTTTTTCCCTTTCCTTCTTTTGAGGGCTTTTAAAAATGGGCATAATTAGATTAATTGTAAGTTAGCAAACATTAAATATCCTATTTTAAATTACTAACTAGATCTATATCATATTCTCTAATGGTATAGTTTGTATTTTTTGGTAATTTCTTTATATTATTCAGATGGGCGACCATTGCAGCAAGATTACCGGGAAGAACAGACAATGAGATCAAAAATGTTTGGCATACTCATTTGAAGAAGAGAGTGAACCAGAATGAAACTCCAAGAGATCAAACCAAACCAAACCAGAATGACGACAACCATTTTCATGATCAACCACTGTGTTCGTTGGAAATCAAATCAGATGGAGAGGAAAATGTTGATTGTTGTTCTAAGAATAACGACGATAATGACAAAAATGTCAGGCTCGTGGAGCTTGCTTTTATAGATGATTTTTTGAAGAACTTATTATCAGAAGAAGAATTCTTCGAGAACGAGTGGAATTTAGAGAAGGATTGTATAATGATAAAAGATATTAATCAATCACCCAAAAAAGTTGAAATTCCTTTGTGTGGGGAAGAAATTAGCAGTTGTAGTTCTTCAGAAAATACAGATGATATCATGGATTTTTGGAGGAATGTTTTTATGAGAGATGGAGAGTTACAAGAAATTAATATAATATGAATAAAATTTGGGATTTTATGATTTGTTAATCTATTATAAAAGAGAATTTTGGAAATTGTTTTATGCATTTTCCATTATTATTATATGAATTTTCTGTTATTAATTGTTATGCCAACTCTTGTACAAATTCTGCCTACACCTGAAAATGTGTTCCATAATAAAGAAGCTCTATATTGTTTGTTTGTTTTAATAAGAAAAATAAAAGATTCAAATTATTACCACAAATCTCTATATTTAGACATATGCATCTAATTACCAATAAATCTAAGAATGATGAATTAATTATGAATATTTAAAATGGACTTTCTGTCAAATGTTTTGTTTTTAATGAAAAAAAATCAATTTTTATATACTTTAAATTTGAACTTTTGAATTCGAGTTTTACACTATATCAATTGGGTTTTGCTTAGTTTGACTTGAATTTTGAGGGTTGATATCACTTGAAAAATCTCAAAATGATATAATTATATTACTTAAAATCTTAAACTTTCATAGATGAATCGATATAGACCTTTCATTAGGATTTAATTTATTTTAAATTTTTAATGTATAATTTTCACACATATATAAGACTTTTTAAATGTCTCGATTAGCGAAAATATTAGAGAGAAATGTTCGCAACCAAATATAATAATGTATTTTATTTAACATGATTGTGGTTAATTTTCACATTTTCTCATCTTCTTTTATCTTTTTTTGTTATTATTATTTACCTAAGAAAAATTAAATTGTTATTACATTTAAGTGATTCTCTTGATTTTTAAATGGAAATAAAGAAAAAATAGAAATCACTATTAGAGGGTCTAAATTAATTAATTATGTAAATTTAGAGTTCAAATTGATACCATCATAATTTTGAAGTTACAATTAATTTAGGGATACAAATTGACTTTATTCCTTATTTTAATTATAACCTGAATATATAATGAGTTAATTAGTTAAAAAGTATGAATTTTGAAATGAAATGAACGTATTATTTTGGCTAATAAGTAGAAATTAAATAGTTTAGGTCTATATATATATATATATATATAGTGGAATCAAACTTCCAACTTCAAAATTGAGAGTACAAATATTATGTCAATTAAGTTTTACTCATTTTTGGCAAATCAATGTTATTTTAAAATAATGATATTCGTCGTGAATTTATGGTGTATATATATATATAGATATAGATATGTATATATATGTATATAGATATGTATGTATGTATCAACATTCTTATATATGTCCATAAATTTGATATCAACCAGAGGTAATTAAATAGTTCTCTCGTACTTAAAGAAATCAATGCATGAGTACAAGAAAAATGCCTAACAAAGTATTAATGTGACCATAATTATAATGATAATAATAATTACATTCAAATTATTTAAAAAACCAGTATAAAATACTTATTTATGCTTGTTTGATAACTATTAATCTTTGATTCTGTCTATTTTTTAGGAATGTTTTTAAAAATAAACCAAAATTTAAAAACTATAAAAATAAAATAAAATAAAAAATAAAATGTTATTTAACTATTAAAAACTTAAGATTGAAGTGTTAGTTAGAAAAGATGAACATCATGATAAATAAGTGGTAAAAAAGTAAATCTAATTTTCAAAAACCAAATTATTATCACACGGACTTCAATCATTCAAATATATAGTTTTATTATTTCTTTCATATGATTTAACTTTTAGTTTCAATGTTTTGTTATCTATCAGGAGTTTAATAATTCTTCTTATATTTATTGTTTGATTGAAACTTTACTAAATATCTTTCTTTTTTTTAATTAGTAAAAGCAATAGAATGTAAACATACATTAGTACATATACCACATGGTATTTGTAAGGAATCTTAATGAAAATGTCGATAAAATAAGTTAATGTTCATTGATAATTCAAAAAAAATTTCATAACAAGAAATTAATTAAATTTTTTTTGTAGACATGATTGACAAATCATTGATATTTCTTTATGTTTATGTGTTCTACGGCGACATAATAAATAATAAGCATTTACACTATATACAAAAACTTAATAAACACTAAAAAAAAAAATATGAACAAAATATAATAAATGTGGACATAAATTTTACTAAATTTTACTATGTAAAAGTTTCAATGAGTTTAAAATGATAGAATATTTATTATTAAATTAAATATGTTTATAAATTTATTATTTATATAGTTTTTCTAGATTTATTCTATGTTTTATAAATACTAGTCAAGAAACACATACAATGCATCTGAAATCTTGTTGTTCTAATTATTTTTTAGCATATATTTAATTTTATTTTAGTTACCATCAACTTTTAAAAGTTAGATAATGTAATAATTTTTATTTTAATGTTTCCATATTGTCGTCTTTTTGAAAAAAAAAATCTCATATCCAATACAAAAAGAGAAAATTTGTTCTAGTAGTTAAATTATCAAGTTAATATGTTGATATTCCAGTATTG
>NC_052357.1:27102905-27104826 GCF_009727055.1 Benincasa hispida
ATTGTGATATATATAATGTAATAATTTTTATTCTAATATTATTATATATCTATTGTGAAGTCACACGAAAGAATCCATTGTTTCATCATATTAATTATTACTTTCATTTAATTAAATTCTCTAATTATTTTATTGAAACTTTGGGTCTCATGGAATTATTTTTTAAGAATGTAAATGCAAATATTGATTTTATTTTTCTTTTACACACGTGCATCTCACATATACATTGAAAGAATCAATGCACCAATTTGATGTGTGCAGCCATCCCCACCCCGAATATAGATGCATCCAATTGTCCTTTATTGCATCCTATCTTGAAGAGTCACGTCTCGTCAATATCAATTACACTTATTCGAAGAAAAACTTTATTTTTTAAATACATGAATTTAGTTTGTAAATTTAAAATTGAAAAAGTCACCTCCATTTGCACTCAAAAGGTCACAACCACAATATGATGAAAAATGTGAGGGCAAAAAGAATATGTAAAGATTCTCTTTACCTAACCTCTTTTAATATAGTATAGACATAGATTTTCATCCAGGTAAAAAATGATACGGCTTCTATATTTTCATTGGGGTCAACATTTAGAAGCTTGAATCTAACCACGTGTACATTTATTTTGCTTAAAAAAAAACACTCTTTTTCTCTAATAGATATGTGTGATATTCTCACGCATGAAGGGCATGATTATGTGGGGTACCAAATTATTTAGGGTATCAAAAGATTGTAATTTTCCAATATGACTATATTGTAGTAGTATATTATTATAAAAATATGTACAATATGTTATAAAGATATGCTGCAAGAATCATTAATAATTTAAAATTTAAATATTGTAGCATTGTAGTGCTATTATAAAGATACCTACAATATATATGTTATAAACATAAGCTGAAAGAATCTTCAAAAAAAATATAAAAATTAACTTGAACTCATAAAGGGAAAAAAAACACTTTTTTAAACCAAAAAACACGTGCCAACAAGAAGAAGATTGACAAACTTTTCTTCAACTAAATCATTTTTTATTTTTCAATTTACAAATAAAAAAGATTAGTTTGGTACTTAGTGGTGAGAATTTTTTATAAGGATGTTAACATTTTAAAGTATTGAATAGTACTACCTACGTTATTTCTTCATCTTCTTCTTTTTTCTTTTTTTTTTCTTTTTTTTTTTTTAAGGTACAAAAGAGATAAGAAAATTTGTACCACAGATCTCTCGATCTACTAACATGTAAATTAATTGAGCTAGCTAAACTCATTTTTGCTTATACCACTTTTTTAGCGATAGTATTTTTCACACTTACATACTTTATTGTAAATGCATATCAATATATGCTTATGATAGTTGTTAGGGATAAATTTGTTTGGACTTTATAAATGGGACAAAGGACAAGATACAAGACTTAAAAACCTGAGTGTTAGGATTAAAGAAAGCAAGGACCAATCATGTGGCAGCAACAAGACACTTCAGCAGCATCTCACCACATCATCAATCCAACAAAGTAGTGGAGAACATTTTAAAGGAAAAGGAAAAGCTATTTAGCCAATTGACCTATTCACTCCCTCAAGCCAGTGATCATGTGACACGTAGGAGGCTATGTAATTAAGTTGTTATTCTTTATTCTTTTATTATTAAGTGTAAAGCAGAAAAACCCTAAATATATATACAGAGCTTGCTGGATTTTATGTCCTAAAACTCGTAATTTGTAAATTAATAAACATGTTCTGTTTTGTTTTTCGATAAAGTTGTTATTGAAATTGTAATCTTGAATCCAATAAACTAAGGTCCTGAGGTTATTTAATGTAGTTTGAACTTTATGTAGTGACATAAAGATGGATCAAGTTCAAATATATAGCCAAAATGGTCTATAGTATATGAATAAGGTTGGGCACCTTATTTTGGGGACACTATGGATGCGGCC